>NW_012156579.1:17733-28834 GCF_000151545.1 Saprolegnia parasitica CBS 223.65
CGCCGCCGCCGGTCGTCGTCGCGCCGGACGCCTGGAGCGACGGCGACGACGACGACGACGACGCGCTCATCAACCCGACGGCCGTCACGACCGAAGGCGCGACGCGGCTCGAGTTTCTCCGTCGCACCGACGTCGTCGTGTCGGACGACGACGACGACGACAAGACGGTGGACGCCACGCCGTCGCATGCCTAACCCACCAAATTGTAGCACTAGTAGACGACATAATATAGCAACCATCCCATGCAGACGACGACGAGGAGGTTTAGGGTTGCAGATGGATATACATGTATATAACTTAAGACGTCAACGCAACGACCGACGGCGCCTTGAGGACCACGAGGAGCGTCGTAATGTTGTCGTAGCTCTTGCGTTCGAGCGCCGACTGGATGAGCGCGTTGGCTGCGGCTTTGAGTCGGTCCTTCAAGCCGCCCTCGCCGGCCGCCGCCTGCGCCAGCGCCGTCTGCACCGTTTCGACCGCTTCGTCGTCGTCGAGCCGATCCCAGAGACCGTCACTACACGTCGCACTCGGAAATCGACGACGTCGAGACAGGCGGCGTACCTGGCGAGGACCACAAAGTCGGCGGCCGACTCGGTGTCGATGCGGAAATGCCGCAGACTCGGCACGCACGAGACGAGCGGCGCGGCGCAGGACGACGGGAGCTGCAGCTTGAGCGGGTGGTCGCCAAACGACCGACTGACCGCGAGCCGGAGGCCGACCTTTTCATGCGCGACGCGCCAGCAGCCCGAGAAGATCACCTGCAGCGATGCTTGAGTGCATGGACCAGACATGCAAAGTGAATATGCAGACACCTGCCCCCCGGCCGCGACGATGCGCGCCGTCTCCGCCTCGAGCGTCGGCTTGTGGTCGAGCGAGACGCGGTCTGTGCACACGCTGTCGTCGGCCTTGGACCACGTGCCCCGGACGGCCCGCGTGTCTCCGACGTTGGCGCAGAACACGTGGGGCCCCAGCACCAAGAGCACGAGCCCGGTCGCGCCGTCGCGCTGCTTGCGTGCGATGGTCTGCGTGAGGATCTCGTCGTCCAGCGCGAGGAAGACCTCGGTGAGGCCCTCGTAGACAGAGGCCACGTCGTCCTCAGACACGTCCAGCGGCACGTCGGCTGTCATCGAGAGCGGTGCGTAGCGCGATGCGATCGCGTGCAGACCGTCGTGCGCGCTCACGAGTTCGACGAGGCGCGTCGAGGCAAACTCGGCCGCCCACCCGCCGTTGTGCCCGTCAAAGATGCCAAAGACGCTTGCGCCCGAGTCCTCAAACACCTGTTTCTGCACCACGTGTTCGTCCTCCATGTACGGCCGCGTGCCCTGCGTGCGCGCGACGACGACATGGCACGTCGGTGCGTGGTAGTACGTCGTCGTCTTGAGCTGGTCGCGCTGGAAATGCCGGATCGCAGCGTCGATCGCCGTCGACATCTTGGCCTTTCCCTTCACGCGCGACGGGTACGTGAGCGCGACGGGCGGCGGCGAGCATTTGGATTTCTTCGGCCCGGTCGCGTCGACGAGGCCTTTCGAGCTCGACCGGGCGCGCTTCTTCCATCGCACGTCGAGCGGCAGGGTCTCGTGGCCGGGCGAGAGCGGCCGCGGCGAGAGCTTGACGCCACGCGCGCGCAGCAGCGTCGAGACCGGCGCGTCGTACGGCTGCTTGGCCTGCTGCGGCCGGCGCGAAAAGTTGAGCAGGCGCACGGCCGTGCGGCCCGGCGTCTGCGCAATGTCGTTGCGCGGCGAAGATACGACCAGCGTCAAAGATCGCGCCAGCGCCTTCGTGGGCGTCGCGTCGACGTCATGGGCCTTCGTCGCCGGCGTCTCGATGGCACTATCGCACATGCGGGCGATGCAGCGGCGATGGCGGCAGAGGTACAGGCGGCGGGACCGTGCGACAAGCCGCGATACAGCAGCTTGGTCGGGCCGCGGTAAATTTGGAACTGCGACTCGAGTTGCTTTCCGAAAACCTCTAAGTACGATCTCGTCCCAATGGCGCACTTAACCGGAGACTGGAACGGGCGCGAAAGATCGGGGGCGCCATGACGATAATTAATACCTCCAGCGCCAGTCGCGCGTCCCAGCAACTAACTGATTGATTAGAGCTCGTGTCGAGATCTCGTCGAGTCGGGCCTTAGTCGAACCTCTCGTTTGCTCTTCAAGACGCAGCAGACACATGTCGCCAGCATATCAGCAGTAGCCAAGCTTGTCATCAAGGTGGTCCTCGCGGCGATGGCTACTGTGGCGGCGAGGGTTGCCGGTGCACCGACAAGCTACGGCTCGAGCGTGAATAGACACGACCGAAAACACACCCTCGACACATGCAGTTATAAGCCTTTGGAGCTTGGATCCCACCGACCAAAGAGTACGTACACGGGACGATCGTCACGGCGACCAAGCCGATTATTGTCCAAGTGCAGAGACAGCTGCTGCTTCAACGTCTCGAACGGGCGTTGCGACACGCAAGGGACGAAGAACCGACATCTAAGGACTCGGTTCCAGAGCGTTGCAAGCTCCGGGCGTGTCGTCGGCGTTGAGGGCGCTCTCAATTCCAGACCGTCTCGGATTTCTGCGGCGCGCTCCCGACGGTGCTGCATCGCGTTTGATTGGCCAGTCCGGGCGGGCGGGAGCTGCTATACAGCACATGATTGGTCGATTTGGTGGCGATGTGTGCTGCGTCGCGCCACGTCAGCGACTTTGACGCAGTATCGACGGGTGGTATAAACACTACGTAAAAACACGTTAAACACCGCCATCTGGCACCAACCGGTTCAGAGTAGCCTCCGTTTTGTGGTTGGGGGATGCGTTTTTCTCCCACGTAGTGTACGCTAAACCCTTCTACGTTCTACTGCACGTTGCAGTTGCCCAGGAGCTTTGATGTCCACTGTTGCAGACTGTGCAGCTGCACGATGGCCATGGTTGTCATCATCGTTGCGATTATAATGCAAGTTGCTGCTCACGCGACGGGCTGCGTCGGCGGTGTCGGTGTGACCGGCGGCGGCTTGGGCTCCTCTGTGACCGGCTCGCCCTTGAGGTTGATGCGCGACGGCGCGTGCGGGTTGACGTTGAGCGAGCCGACGACGACGCAGTCGGGATCGATGCGGATGCTCTTCGCGGTCACGTTGCCAAAGATCTGGCCCTTGTCTCGCAGCACGAGGCGCTCGACGTTGACGTTGCCAATGATGCGGCCGCCCGAGACCAGCACCTCCTTCATGCCCTCGACCGGGCCGGTCAAGAGGCCCTTGGCGCCGATCACAAGGCTGCCCTTGGAGACGAGCCGGCCGTCAAACTCGCCCTCGATCCGCAGTAGGCGCTCGAACGAGAGCTCGCCCTTCATTTTCACCGCGACCCCGATCGTCGTCTCGGCCTCGCCGTCGACGGTCTTGAGCGGCGCGACCTTGCCGACGGGCGACGACGGCGGCGACTGCGACGTCGCCCGGTGGTTGCGGCCCCGGCGCGGAGCCACGGGCGCCGAGTAGCTGTCGTCCGACTCGAACGTATCCGCGTCCGTCTCGTCGTGGTAGGTGGTGCGCTTGGGCTTGGGCGGCGGCTGGCGACTGACCATCTTGGGAGGCGACGCGAGGTCGTCGTCGCCGGCGGCGTCAAACTTGACTCGAGGAAGCGCTATCGTGGCGACGGTCTATCGAATCCCGCACTGGCCGGTGGTTACGCGGCCGCCGTCTATTTGCAGTCAACCGCCACGCTTTCCAACCGGTTGCAACGCCCGCCTCCATTACCGGTACTTTCTAGCTCCTTGGTAGAACCCACGTAGTAGGAACAGTATCAACGATCTCATTATGGGCACTGCTACCACGACCTCGGTGGTTGCACCGTCGGCCAAGGCGTGTTGTCCGGGTGGACGTACCGAGCGTCGACGCGGCGGTTGTGCAGATCGGTGCGCAGTGCCGGGCAGTCGCTCACGCTGTGAAAGAAGACTTTGGCCTGGACCAAGTGGCAGTAGCCACAGACGTACTCGGGGGGCACGACAAAGCCGTTGCGAACGCGGTGGTTGCGCACATCGCCGAGCAGAATCGGGCACTTGTTGGCCGTGTGCGACGGCGCGCCGCAGTAGGCGCACATGGCATCCGAGCGGGCGAGCGGGTCCCGTGGCAGCGGCGGTCCCGGCGACGGCGCACTGACGCGCCCCGGCACTTTGGGCATCGACTTGCCTAAGGGCAGTTCAAAGTCTTTGTGGACATTGCCAGCGACCAGTGCGTCCTTGAGCTTCTTGCAGACCGACTCGTCGTGCGTGTAGTAGTGCTCGTACAGGAGGCAGTAGCTGCAGAGAAACCCCGTCGGCACAACAAAGTCGCATCGCACGCGCTTGAAGCGCATGTCTTGAAGCAGCTTGAAGCACCGCGTGACCAAATGGCTGTCGCCGCAGTAGATGCAGCCGCGGGCCGGCGACGGGCGGGTCGATGTCGAGCGGTAGCCCGGGTGCACCTTTCCCCGGCCGTGTCACCATGCAGGCGCGTGCAGTCGGCGACGGCATGGGCAAAGACGTCGTCAAAGAGCGCGCAGTACGGACAGACGAGGTCCTGCGGCACCTTGTAGCTGGCGCGGACGCGGCGGCGGCGAAGGTCGCCGACGAGCGCCGGGCACTGCGTGGGCTTGTGCTTGGACGAGTAGCAATAGTCACAGGTCGACCCAGCGGACACACCGTCCACCGCGTACGCCTCCTCGTGCGGCAAACACTTGGGACCGCGCTCGACGGGCGCCTCAGTGTAGGAGACGACGCGCCGCGCAGCGGGCCGAGACGACGACAGCGGCCGGTCCATGCTTTTAACTTCTTCGTGGTGATAGTTGGATTCTTCGTCGGCTTCCGTGTCCCAGCGCGAGGCTCGGGCTGGCCGCGGCTCCTCGAGAAGGTGGTCGAGACTGCTGAGAAAGCTGGCGGCGCTTGCGCCGGGTGGTTCATAGTTGTCGCTTCTGGCAGGCACCGCGTCGCCGTTCTCGAAAGCCTTTGCACGGGGCGGACTTGAGGTTGTCGTCCGGCGCTTGTGGTACTCGGCGAACGATCGCATGTTGATCGGCGCTTCGGTTCCCGGCTCCATCTTGACGACGACGTCATTGCTCGTGGGCTTGGGCTTCTTGGCCGACGAGGTCGCCATCCCCGCTGGCTGCTTGCGCTTGAGTGTCGCGCCGGGTGGAAGCTCCTTCAAAAAGTTCTCGACGCGCTGGCGAAGGAAGCGATACTCGAGCTTCATCTTGCTCCACGCGCGAAATTGCAGGTTGAGCTCGGGCGCGAAGACCGTCGCGAGGAGCGTGGCCTGGACCTTGTCGGCGACGTGCGCCCGGTAGGCCTCGAACCACGGCTCGGCGACCGGGTCGAACTCGATCCCGTCGATGGCTTGGATCGTTGGCTCGTGGTCCAATAGCGCGGCCGTGAGCGGCGCCATGGCGGCTTCGAACGAGGCGAAGAAGGCGGCGCCCGATGCCGGCTCGCATGAGAGGTCGAGTACGCTCTGCAACAAAGCCATGACGTCGCCGCTGGACGCAGGACGCTGTAAGCGCTGCCAGAGCTTGTACGGATCGGATCGGTTCCCGACCGCCAGCGCGGGCGCGATCGCCGACGACAAGTAGGCGGCCGCGGCTGCGGCGCGGGCTGCTTGAAGCGACCCAAGAATGGACTCCTTGAAGACGTTGATGTGCGCGTTGTACTGGCTGCGGCGCTGTGCGAGTGCGGCCGCGCGCTCGTCTGGCGGCAAGTCGTCGAGCCGCGACGTGGGCATGAGCGCCTTGGCATCGCGGAGCATCTGGGCCATGTCGTCGGCCGTGATCGCATCCGCCAAGCTCGGGTCCACGTAGTCCTTGGTCAGGTAGTACTTGATGTGGGCGTCGGTCTCGGTGCATGCCAGGAAGCTCGTCTTCCAAGCAGCGACGCCATCGAGCGACGTGAGGATCGGCCCAGGATACCGACCGGTCATCGAGATGTGGTCGAAGCAAGAAGCACTTTATTGGTCGGGACACTATTTCCTTGTATTTACACTATTTAACGAATGTACCACCCGGTCCCGATGCGACCGCGCCTGAGGGTGGCCCACGACTGCGTCCACCGTCGTGCGTACTAGTACAACCACAACCACTCGAGCACGCGTGTCCTCTGCTCGTGTTCCTTCGTAGCGATGCTGGCGTTGGCTGTGTGGCCATCTTTACCGCGGGGTAGGGGTACGGACGTGGCATGACCTTCAACACCAAAATGCAGCACAGTTCACGGTTAGTTTGTCATGCAGAGTCGATCGACCACCCAGTTCTTAGTCGCTCGGCGATCGAAACGGAGCTTTGGCCCACCCGAGCGCCGTCTTGAGTGCGCCGAACGCGACGTCAATGCCGTAGCCAAAGTAGCTCTCCTCGTACTGCGGCACTGGCCGGCGCAGCTGGTGGCTCAGGACTTTGGTCGCGCGGCGCTGCGAGTTGTCGCTCATCCACCACAGCACCGCGTAAGTTGTGCCTGCGTCCGTCGCCCGCGCACCAAGGATGACACCGGGGTACCACTTGGCGGTGTCGTAGAGGCCGACGATCTCGACCGGGTCACCCGCCGAGTACGTTTCGCTCGCCGCCGCCGCGACGGGTGGCGGCGGCGGGGGCGCCTGCAGCGCGTGATGCAGCAGCGTCGACACGAGCATGCTCGGGTCGTGCGTCGCGATGCCGTCGACGCCGCCAATGTCCTCGAGCACCTTCCACGCGACATTCTCGTGGTTGACGAGCCCCACAAAGACGTGCAGCCCGCGGCTGTGCGCGTCATGCACGAACGGCCGCGTGACGACGCCTGCGTCAACGTACACGTGCGACACGCGCAGCGCCTCAAAGCTCTTGCAGTACCCGAGAGGAATCGAGTGCGTGATGGCCACCGTGTGGAGGCCGTGCAGCGCGGGGGCCGCGCCCCGGTGCCCGTTGATCGCGAGCAGCTGGTAGTGGTTGCCCGACGCAATGTAGAAGCGCGGACCCGACCACCACGACCGCTCGTCCGCGCAGACCGCCTCGAGGAGCGCCATAAGCGGCAATATCACCGCGTCAGAGGTCACGCAGAGGTACAATGCGACGCCCGAGATGGTGCCGAGCACGTGCTGGAGAGAGAGGACACCCGCGTCGCTCAGACCGCCGGCGTCCATGGCCTCCAGAATAAGGCGATTGTCGTGGGAGACGACGACGGAGCCGTCGCCGGCCAGCTGTACATCGATCGACAAGACGTGGCATCCGGCGGCGATGGCGTTGGTGAGCGCAGTCATCGAGCGCGAGGTGGCCGGGTGTGCGATACAAGCGACGCGCGGCAAGAGCAGGAGCTTCTCGTCGACCTCCGGAATCGACTCGAGGGGCGGCGGACTCATCAGCGGGGCGAGCGAGAGTCGCAGCTGCGTAGACTCGAGGTGCTTGGTCGCGACGTCGACCGCCCGCGCAACGAGAGGCGGCGGCGAAGTCACGGTGCCGTAGCGCTTGAGGAACCGCTGGAGCAAGCCGTCGATCTCGTAGTCACGCGGGTCGATCGACTGCACTTGGCGGCACAGCGGACACGCGTGGATGTGGTGTTCGGCCGCTTTCGCCAAGCACGACCAGCAAAACGAGTGGCTGCAGCTCAGCGTTACGGGGCTCGTGAGGTGGTAGAGGCAAATCGGGCACGACGCATCGGCGTGCGCCACAGGTGCCTCTGGCAAGAGATGCAGCAACAGCGCATCCGTGGTCGCGGCCGTGTGCGAGTAGAGGTCGTCGACGTAGCTGCCTGCGTAGAACGGCTGCAAGAGCAAGTCGGACGCGAGGATCTCAGCCTGCATCGAGCCTGCAATGCTCTTGTCAAACTTTTTCGAGATCTTGACGACCGCGAGGTAGTTGAGCACGACAAAGCGCCGCAGCGCGTCGACGCGGTGCGAGAGGTCCAGCGCCGCCATGAGCTGCGCCTCGATGTCGCCTTGGGCTACCGTCTCGCGCGAACCGAGGTCGTCGAGGATGCAGAAGAAAGACGCGTTCACCTTGGCGAGCTCGCGCTGGAGCGCGATGCGGAAGCCCGCGGTGCGCTCCGCGTCCGAGCCGGCGAGGGACTTGACCGTGCGCTTGAGGCCCTTGTAGTCGACGTACCCGCCTTCCCACTCGGGCGCCGCCAAGTACCGCATGCGCTTGCCAAACTTCATTCTGTGCGCAGTTCTTATTGACACTGAGCATCTTGACCATCCCCAAAATGCAATGTCGGATCTTGCGAGATGCGGCCTGGCGATTTAAAACGTGCGACTTGAAAAACAGAGAGAGTGACTCTCTGTGTACGTTGAAAAGGAGCGAGAATGCAGTGGTCTATTTGCACGCAACTTGGCGGGTTGGAGGCGCCACAGCTACTCTCAGAGTGGCACAGCGTCAACGACCGCACGCCCCGACAATTCGGCAACCGGCCGTCAACAAGTGCTCGATCCGTGCAACCCTGCGAGGTGAAAAAGCAAACAAATCTCGAAAGGCAACTGCCAAGTTCTGGGATTCGACGAGAGGTCTGGCACCTCGGCTTGCCACGTGGAGGCCCAAGAATACACTGTATATCCATTCAAGCACGCACTATGTTCGACCAAGCCAGAAGGCGAGCTGCGACATCCGACGCCAGCATCAACCCGCCGTGTCGCGCATGAAGCACTTGCGTCATTCCTTACCGCGATCGTCGGCGTCCTGTAGCACGGATGCCGCTGCGTCACTCGTTGCTCGCGGCGTCGTGTCAACGGTCGTGAGGACAGGCCACGCTTCTGTTGCGTGCAACTAGCCGAGCCGTTGGACCGGCGGCGCCTTTCGTTTTTAAATACGATGAAATGCAGTATATTATTATACATTTTTCGCACGAAACGGCCAGAGATTCAGCGCCAGGAGAGTGCGAATCTCAGGTTACAGCCTCGGACCACCGAAAAGCGCTCTCCTCACCCACTCACTCTCTTCCGGATACTCTCCGGATACGTAGTGACGTAGCAAGGTACAGATTTAGTTCCGGCGGCTCGGCAGCAGCATGGGCCTCAGCGCATCGCGGTCCACCAAGCCATGTACGTCGCCGCTTCCTAGGCATGGCCGCCTCATGCGCATGGCTAGTCGAGCTTGAGGAGTTCAAGGTGGCCTGGCTCGCCTTCAAGGTAGGCCATCGACCACTGCATGCTGGCTCAATCATCGCGGCAGGCGGAGATCACGGAGACGGGCTCGCGCGACCGCGGCCTCGCCAGCAAGCGCGGCCTCGTGTCGTCCAAGTTTCTGCGCAGCCTCTACGGTGGTACGTGCGTCGCCTGCAACGCTGGTGCCTCATCTTGCGGTGCAGAGAGCATGGTCGACGAGATGAAGGGCTTGCATGACGACCTCATCTCGCGCGAATACTTCATTGGGACGCTCGCGCTCTTCTACCAGTACGCAGAAGCACATGTAGCGCCTCCGTGGGCTCACCATGCCTAGGGGCAACACGGAAGACAAGGTCGGCTACGTCTTTAGCATGTACGGCGCCACGTACGGCTATGAGCGGTACGATCTTCCTTCGTCCTGCATTCGCGCATGGCTGACCGCGTGCGGCGCAGGCGAGACGACGGCGTGATCAACTACAACGACTACCTCAACCTGCTCGAGTACCTCGCGTCGCACCAGTCGGTCGCGCCCGAGCTCGCCAACGTCTTCGACGACTGCGACCTCTCGAGAGACGCGTACCTCCAGGCGTCGACGTTCCTCAAGTGGGTGCGGCAGTACCCGCATGTCATGGAGGCCCTCGCCACGCTCCTGCCCGCCACCTCGGTCGACGATGAGAACGTCGTCGACGACGTCGCGCTCTCGGCGTCCATTCCGCCGCATGTCGCCCACGAAGACACGTAGGCTGCGTCATTTCGGATCGCATGCGACGCTTGGCATGTAGCGACCCACTCAACATGAGCCCGTCGTTCAAGTACGCGAACGAGCGCCGGCTCAAGAACCTCAGCTCGTTCGAGATCCTCGGCGGGGACAGCAGTGAAGACTCGTCGGCCGACTCGGACGCGGTGAGTTCCCAGCCATGCCTCGTCGCTCATGCTGCACGCGTAGGAGCTCCACGGCGACGAGAAGCCACGGTCGTCGTCACCGCCACTGCGCCCGTCCTTGCCGCGGGACCCGGATACTTTTGACGACCGCACCGCAAGTATGTCGCGACCACACAAAAGCGGTCCTTCTGAGCGCCTTGTCTGCCATTTAGGCGCGCCGATGCCTCGGACACACGACCGCAAGGGCCGGAATCCGATCGGGAAGCTCGGGCGTGCGGTGGGCGGTGGCATCTCCAAGGTCGGCCGCAGCATTCTGCCGAAAGGCAAGAAGGGCGCAGCGTATGCCACGGCGACCGCCGGCGGGTCGGCCGAGAACCACCACTACATTGGCGGCTACTTGCACAAGATCAGCGACGGCAAGTGGAGCAAGCGCGTCTGGCACACGCGCTGGTTCGTCCTCGACCTCGAGCGCGGCGTGCTCTCGTACTACAAGGCGAATCCGTCCGCGAGCATCAACTCGCCGCACGGCTCGGTCGCCTTTTACGACGACCTCGACCTGCACCTGCACGTTGGCGACGACGCGCGCGCATCCCACCATCACCACCCGGTGGTGCACAAGCCGCACCCGTGGTTCCGCGGCTGCATGGACCTCAACCAGACCAACGTGTCGCTCTTGTTTGAGAAGCAGTTTGCGCAGAACGCACCCAACCAATATTTTTTCCAGGTCTCGAATCTCAGCATTGGCGAGTCCGAATCCAAGCGCGGGTCGCAGTACAAGGTAGTCCATGGATCGATCCAAACCTATCCACCACCGTACGATAGCTCTGCGCCAACACGGAGGAGGAGTTTATGCAGTGGACGAATGCGATCGCCGACGTCATCAACCGCAAACACACGACCGGCAAAGCTGAGCCGCGTACGATTGTGTCCCTTTTTCAAAATACGTGGATTCTCACCTCCAACTGGGTAGAATCCAACTTGTCGATTCAGCAAATTTACCGACAGCGCCTCCAAGAAGCGTCCATCCACGAAGCGCTCGAGGTACCTTCCGGTAGAAATATGTGGTATTTGGCCCAATCTTGCATTGTAGGAAGCACCAATAGGCGACTGAACCAGTCGAGCGGGACTCGGATGCGGCCCGTCGCAGTAGTGTCCGCG
>NW_012156579.1:28934-35299 GCF_000151545.1 Saprolegnia parasitica CBS 223.65
TGTGGCATGCTCCGTCGAGGACGACGACGTGCCGCCGTGCGTGGCCTCGGGCGCTTGCTGTCTGCACCCGCCGCCAACCGCAGTGGCTGTCTCGTCGCTGCCGTTTCTCGCACCGGTCGTCGTGGCGGCGCCGGCCCCGACGCCGCGCAAGTTTTCGTTTGATATGTTTTTGTCCTTCAAGCAGTCGACCAACGACGACTGCGCCGAGAACGCACAGTCGTTTACGATGGCGGAGACGTTCAACGTCCGGAGCCTCGACTACAAGAAGAGCAAGAAGAAGGAAGCGTCTGCGGGCGCCCTCTTTGACTTTGTTGGCGCCGACCTCGTGCGCAGCGACGCCAAGATCGACTGCATCACGCAGCACGTCAACCTCCCGCCGCACCTCGTGGGCGAAAATCTCTTTATACGCACAGGTAAGACCGACCTGGATCTTCCTCTTCTTATTGTGTGCGTAGTTGCCGCTGTACGGCCCGTCGATCTTTGGTGGCGGCAACTACGACGGGCCTGGCGTCAACCTCGCCTTGTACTGGACGATTCCCAAGGCCGTGCAAGCGCAGCTCGTGGCCCCCTCGACGCCAACCCTCCGACTTCTCAAGCGCTTCTTCAACTCGGCGAGAGACCCGTCGATCCTCGACCGGTTCAAGGTCATTGCGTAGGTCGTCAACGAGAAGGACTGCGGGCTCTCGGGCATGCCCCGCAAGCTGCTGCAGAAGAACAACGCGACGCCGGTGCTGACGCGGCCCCAGCACCGCATCTACCACCGCGACCACTTTACCGAAATCGACGTCGACGTGCACATGTCTTCGCTCGTCGCCCGCACCGGCATCAACTCGCTCGTCGACAAGACGGCCAAGATGGTCATCGACATGTGCTTCGAGCTGCAGGGCGAGACGGACGACGAGCTGCCCGAGCACATCCTCGGTTGCGCCCGCATGGTCCGTGTTGACCTCGCGAGTGCCAAGCACCTCAACCAGGTGATCCACGTCACTCCTTCCAAAACGTCCACAAAAAGTCTGCGCGTTGTATGTACTCGACATCGATTCGTAGATAGGTCGTGGATCGTTGGCTGCGTGGACGAGCTCGAGCTGCGTTGGCGGAGGAGGCCGGCTTCGTCGGGCTTGCCGTGCGCCGGCGCGTGCACAAAGCACGCTGAAAACTGCTTGACGACGCGGTCGATGACCAAGTCTTTGAGGCTCAAGCCGCCGTCTTCCAGCATCAAGTCACAGAGACGTTCGGTCACGTTGCCAAGCGTCGTCATCTAGCACCATTTCCATCTCAATCTGAACGTCAAACATAAAATCGTACCTTGTCAAACACGCGGGAGATTTCGTCGTCGACCTTGGTGAGGCCCATGGCCGGCCCCGGGAGGTTGGCACTCATGCGCGGCGAGTCGTGCACAACGCAGAGTTCGTGGAGGGACGACACGTCGCATTTCTTCTGATGGCTCATGGCGTGGATGGACTCGAGGACCTTCTCTTGGAGGAGGTCCATCTGCTTGGTCTGCTGGACGCACTTGTTGCTCGTCACATCCTACGTCGTGATAAGAACTCGTATCTCGTGAGGGACATACGGCGAACATGGCCGCGCGGCGCTGGATGCCCTCGAGGTCGTTGGCCAGTTTCTGCGTCTCTGCCTTGGCCGCCAGTCGCTTCTTCTTGAGCGACTCCATCGTCTCGTCTTCGGCCTCTTTCTTCTTGACGCTGAGGCTCTTGACCTCGGCCTCAAGCTTCTTGATGACGTCGCTGAGGCGGTCGTTCTCCTCTTTGGCCTTGGTGATGACGCGCTCGTGCTCGGCAAACTTGTCCATCGTCTTGGCCTTGATCTCGGCCATGCGCTTCTCAAAGAGTCCGTCCTTCTCGGCGATCGCCTTTCTCGCGCCCTCGAGGTCGGCGGTCACTTGGCCGATCGCGTCAAGCGCCTTTTGCTTCTCGGTCGTCAGCGCCTGGACGTACTGCTTGACCTTGACCTTCTTCTCTTCCTCGTCCTTGAGGAACCGGTCGTGGCGCGCCATGAGCTCGCTCTTCTCTTGGGCCAGTTGCGCAATCTGGGCCTTCCCGGCAGCGATGTCGGCTTGGAGCGAGGCCAAATCACTCGACTGCGACTTGTGCTGCGACTTTTCATGCGACAGCTCCATGCGGAGCTCGTTGAGCTCGACCTGCAGCGCGTCCTTCTGCGACGTCTCGCGCGAGAGCATCTCCTTGTGCGACTGGAGCTCGTCTGTGGCCGACCGAAGCTGGTCTTGGAGGGACGC
Organism: Saprolegnia parasitica CBS 223.65; assembly: GCF_000151545.1. NCBI lineage: Eukaryota > Oomycota > Saprolegniomycetes > Saprolegniales > Saprolegniaceae > Saprolegnia > Saprolegnia parasitica. Next base: position 31,186 of record NW_012156579.1, read on the forward strand.
GAGCTGCGACTGCAAGCCCGACGCAGCCCAGCTCGTCTCGGACTGCAGCGACGAGAGCTGTGTCTGCGCCGACGAGGCTGCTGCCTTGGCCGTCTCGAGCGATGCAGTCGTTTCACGCAGCACGGTCTCGATGGCTGCCTTGTCCTTCTCAATGGTCGCCTTCTCGGCCTCGAGCCGCTGCACGCGACCTTCGTGGCTCTGCTGCGCCGTCGTCGCATCGCGTACCGACGCCTGCAGCGCCTGCGCCAAAGCCACGGGGTCCGACGTCGTCGCCATCGGAACAAGCTGCTCGAGAAGCCCGGCGACCGTCTGTAGCGTCTCCTGCAGCGCGGTTGCGCGGCTGGCACTCGCGCTCTCGGACGCCGATGCGTTGGCTTCGAGGCTCTGCGTGCGCGCCGACGCCGTTGCGAGCTGCGCTGTGAGCTCGTCGACTTGCGCGCGGCTTGTCGCTTGCAGTTGTGCGAGTTCGCGCAAATGGGCCTCGGAGAGGCTGCGGATCTGTGCATCGAGCTGCGCCTGTGCGTTGCGCGCGTCTTGCTCGAGCTGTGCTTTCTCGAAGGCCCACTGCGACGACGCTGTCGAGACGTCCGAGCTCGCGTCCGACAGGGCCTTGACCTGCTCCTGGAGCATCTGCACCGTACGCGCATGGTCGTCTTGGGCCGCTTGAAGGCGGCGCTCGTCGTCCGCGCGGCTTTGTGCGAGCTGTGCTCGCATCGTCGCCATGGCTTCATCGAGTCGCTGCTGCATCTCACGCTCCTTGGTCGCGACGGCCGCGGCGACCTCGGCATCGCTGGCACCATGGTCATGACTCAATCTCGCCGGCTGGGCCTTGAGCGTCGCGAGCTCAGCTTCCTTGGCCTGCACTTGCGACTCGAGAGCGTGCACGCGGTCCTTCTCGGCCACGATCTGGGCGCGGACGTTGTCGGCGAAGGCCTTGGCCTTGACCTTGATGTCGGCGAGCTCGGCCTTGGCGGCCGCGAGCGAGGCTTCGAGCTGCTTCTTCTCGGCGGTCATGGCCTCGGCGAAGGCCTTGGTCTTGGTCTTGAGCTCGTTGAGGCTGGCCTCCTTGGCGGCAGCGTCGGCCGTCAGCCGCGCGACCTCTGCGTCCATGGCACTTTGCAAATGCCAATCGCACGCCGGTGGAACCTATTTTTACGCCAGGATTTCAGCCAATCAGAGCGCGCCAACCTATTTTTTGATCGCGATCTTTTCTCCGTCAAACCGCCAGCGACATCTACGACCGATCATCCACTGGATTGTCCAAGACACTGGATGCTGCAACCGACAGATTCTGCTTGACGACGGCGACAAGAAGAGTGCATTTTCTGTCAGTACCAGAGCAATCAAGCTCAGACCCGCGAACGAGACCCATGTACCAACTCCGATGCTGGAGCTTAAGCCCTTGCACTACATACACGGCGTGTGACACAGAGTGTGGTCTAGCACTCTGGCAAGTATGGGCGATTTTATTTTCAAACTTCATTTCGGTCCATCCGCCGGCGAGCGTACGCCCAAATATGGTTATTTATGGTTGTAAATGGCGAACGCCAATAGTAATGACCGGCGCTATCTCCAAGACTCGAGTCGTCGAGTGCTGTAATCAAATCTTTGTTGTCTCCGACACCGTCGCATTGTCTTCCACGCACGCCATGTGGGAAGAAGCGCGTCGAGGATCTGAGAACATGAACGAGCTCCCCAACGCATACGAAGCACTTGCTTTGCCGCTATCACAACCAACAACACATTGGAAGTCGTCGTCGCCTCATTGTTTGGAGATAGTCGTCAAACACTGTCGGTAAAAGATAAGAGACAAGCATGATTGGGGGACAAATGTTAGCTTATATTACAAAAAGGAAAATTGGGTCCTACGTCAAGCGGTTGGTGGCCGTCGCTGCCATCTCGCGCTCATAAGCAGCGATGTTTTCGGCAGAGCCGCGGAGGACCTTGTCGCCGTCTTGGTTAACGACCGTCTTGCTGCCACCGTACGTCCGCTGCGGATCGCCGAGCTGGACGATCTCATCGATCCGCAAGCCCTTGCGGGCATCTTGGGCAGATGGTGCCGGCAAAATGCGGCTGACCACCTTGTCCGTCAGTAGCTTGGCCGACCGCACCATGCGGGGTGCCTGTGGCGCTAGCATCGACAAGGACGCAAGCGCAGCACCGACCACCGCCGCCGGAAACAAGCAGGCCATGACACCCTTGATGGCGCCCTTGAGCGCCTCGCGGTACCAAACCCCGCGCGGAACGTGGATGGGGTAAGGGTCCCCCACCACGACTTTGTTGACAAGTGTGTCGCGTATGTAGAGGTACACGTCACCGTCGTGGTCGTCCCGCATCTTTGGTAGATGTGGGATGGGTAGATCGACCATATCTTCAGTCAGAAGGCACGGAGACAAAAAAAATCGGGCAGCTCGGCTTCGTGCTTCCGGACCTACGAAGCACGCTTATCAATTACATATGTAGTCATGGCAAACTTACAGATTCGATGGCCTTTGCCGTCGCGACGCGCTCCGCCGTGATGTGGCGGGCAATCGCTACCTGTCCACGGCGCAGCTCGTCGACTTTTGCGTGCATCTCGGTCAAGATGTTTTTGGCGACCACGGCCGTGGTCTCTGGCTTAGGCACTTTCGCCTCCCGCGGCCTACGCATACATAAGGGTTAGAACCTGGTTTCGAGAGAAAAGATTGCCGGTACATAGTGGGCTCGTCGGCGCAGCGCTTCTTGCCGGCCTTTCCGGGCTCATTGGCTCTACAGCGTCCGTGAGCATAAACCATTCGATGCACGATGAAAAGTACATACACCGCAGCGACCGTCGCGTCGTTCTTGAGGTTTCGGTTGCGGGCGCGGCGGACCCTACGTATCCATGAGATATGATGCCATGGACATACGGACGTACGCGCTCGGACACACGCCCTCGTCGTTGCTGTGGTCCTGGATGAGCCGCTGCCACGTCGATACATCGCAATAGCGCCCGAGGGCATCCCAGACGGGCCAGAGGCTTCCCGGCAGGTTTTCCAGATGTGTCGTCTTGGCCGCGTCGAAGACTTCGCGGAATGGCACTTTTCGCTTTGACGGGCCGCGCACGCCGTAATGTTCGTCAAGATGGGCGACCAGCCCATCGAAACTGGCCGCGCCACGCATCGTCGCTGCATGTGTTGACATGGGGCTTGGAGGGCAAATTCGAGAATGGCCAAGATCGAAGGCTGCCGCCGTGAGTGAATATACAAATATCAAGTGACCCGTTTGTTGGCGCGTGTTCGATATTTTGAAGATCTAAAAATAGAAAATGGATCGCGCAGGCGGCGTGGGCCGCAAGAACTCTCCTTGGAATGGACCATCGACAGCACAGAGCGCATGAGACGCTTGCTGAGCTATGAAGAGCGTAGTACCTGGCACGCGCAGCCGGCGACGCCATGACCGCGACAGAGTCGCGCGGCGCGGGAACGACGCCAAGCGAGGCCGACTCTGCGGCCAGTACATCCCGAGATGCGCCACGTCCGACTTGGCGACGTCGTGTACGTGTAGAGCCCCGCGACGAGGCTGCAGACGTCGATGTCACCGCCATCCATGTACGCCTGCAAGTCGTGGTACGCAACCTTGTCCTTGGCCCCGAGCCGGCTCCAATGGCGCGTCTCCTTGAAGAGCCCGAAGGGGTCGTTGGCCTGCAGGGCGAGTAGGTTGTGCCACTCGCGGAAGCGTGCGAGGACCGCGTCGGCGCTGGCTGTGCGTTGTGACAGCGATGTCTCGACGATTGCTGGACGCGGCGTCGGGCGCTTCTCAAGAACGAGCTGGAGCGCAAGGAGCCACGCGTCGCGGTCGGCCGCGGACTTGGTCGTAGCCGTCACGAGCTGCCCGGATGGCGTCGAGAGGAAGAAGCGCTCGCTGAGAAAGTTCTTGTCGTCGGCGAACGCGAGCTGGCAGTCGAGGACGCGGACGGCCTGCCCGCGTGAGCGCGCCCGACCGGCGCAGCCAGCAGCACACGCTGCCATGCAACGGCGCGGTCTCATCGTCGAACGAGAGCACAAGGTATCCCGTGTACGCGTACGCAGCGTCGGCCATCTCGATGCTTCCGGGGACGGTCTCGACCGACGACGAGGCTGCCATCTCTGCCAAC
>NW_012156580.1:0-11393 GCF_000151545.1 Saprolegnia parasitica CBS 223.65
GTGCACCAAAATATGGTAATTATGGTTGTAAATGGCGAACGCCAAGAATGGTGACCGACGCCAGAAAGACGACGCCGAGGCTCGTCGGGCACCACTGACGCTGCTGCATTGTGCTCGAGGAGACTCCATCAGCATTCTCTACGCACACGCCATCATGAGGTGTCGCTCGGTCGCCATGCAGCGTTCCTCGTCGGTCTCCCTCATTTTTGTCAACACAAGGCCAAAGCATTCCAGCCAATCAGAGCGACAAGACGTTAGATTTGTGGCCAATCAGAGCGGCAGCGATGTCACTTGGCCAGTGTTCCTGCCGACGTTCTCGAGCCGATCATCGCCGCCAGCCAAGGCACGTGGTACGTGGCAAGCCGTGTGCAGGCCTCAGGCCGAGGCGCTCACGCGACGTCGCTGTAGGTATGGCGCAGCCTATCTGTGCGTGACGAGCCACTGAGTCGGCCCTTGGGCGGAGCCCTGGCCAATTTTTCGACGGCCTCTCTCGCACGTCGGCCACGGGATCGCCTCCGAGACGCGCTCCTCCAAGCTCCCAAGACCTGCGACGACGCTGCGAGCGATGGCGCGATATGCCCAGCATCATGACCGCCGCGGTGTCATGCGCTTGCGCGTCCAGAACGGTTATGGCTATGGCCACACCCGATCCGACAGCGCGTCCACGCTCGGTCGCTACCGCCACACTCTACGGCACATCCCGTCAACGCTCGAATCGTGTCTCGACGTCGAGCCTGCGTCCGGCTGCTCGCGCCAGCCGTCGTGCGCTGCACTCGTTTTCATCACCATATCGTCCTTCGTGGCCGACAGCTCGCGGCCAACGTCGACACGCTCTAGTGACGGCGGCCAGACACATGCCATCCTACCTGATACAGTATTTTTGTGCTACAATGCGTATTCGCCGACTGCTGCTGCACGAACAATATATGACACTGGATAGTGGCCAAGGATGGTATTCACAACGAATTCGTACAGACTACAAAATACGGTCGCCACGGTGGCGACGCTAGTACTACCATGCAGCACGATAGACAAGCGATGCGCTCGACTTAGGGCAAGGGGATCAACTGGCCGTCCTTGATGATCTTGGCGACGTTGACGCGGCCAAAACCGTAGCGGTTGTTGGGCCACGACGCGTCGCTGACGCCGCCGCAGTTGGGCGCGCCCTTGAGCTCGACAACCTTGCCATTCTCGCGCTTGAGCCACTTGGCGGGCTCGGGCTCGAGCGCCCGGTCGGCCGTCTTGGTCAAGTAGGCGTAGACGTCGTCGTACGTCAAGGCCTTGTTGGCCGACTTGAGGAGCGCGACGACACCAGCGACGTGCGGCGCGGCCATCGACGTGCCCGCCAAGCTCGCGGTCGCCGTATCGCCCGTGTGGGTCGCCGAGAGCGTGTAAAAGCCGGGGGCCGAGATGGCCGGCTTGACAAGCTTTTGCTGGACGCCGTTCTTGTCTCGGTACGTGGCAGGCCCCTTGGACGAGAAGAACGCGAGCTTGTTGGGCTCGTTGTCGTACGAGCCAATGGCGCCGACCGAAATCACATTCTTGTAGCCGCCGGGGTACCCCACCGTAGCGCAGGCCGGGCCCGAGTTGCCGTTGGCAAACACGGGAATGATGCCAGCCTTGCGGATGTTGGCAATGGCTTCTTCAAAGATTGGGTCGTACGCCGACCCGCCCCACGAGTTGTTGATGACGTCGGCACCCTTGGAGCAGTCGGGCTGCGTCCCATCCGCGAGCGTCGGGCACACCATGAACTGGAGGCACTTGAGGAGCGCATCGTTCGTGCCGCTACCTTGGTACAAGCCGCGGCATGCAATCCACTGCGCGCCGGGGGCGACACCGAAGCCGTCCTTGCCGACCATCGTGCCGATCGTATGCGTGCCGTGGCCGTTGAGATCTTGGGGCAACTTGGTCTTCTGATACGGGTCAAACCACCCACGGTCGGCGCGCCACGAGTCCTTGATGAGTTGGTGCGTATGACGGGCGCCGGTATCCACCGATCCGATGACGACGCCCTTGCCGTTGAAGCGGCTCCACACGCTGGGGGCGCCGACGGTCTGGACACCCCACTGGACGGTAGCGTTGGCCGCGATGGCCGCTTCCGCGCGCGTCTGCTTGAGCACGGGCTCGAGCTTGTAGACAGGCACGGGCTCAATAGCCTTGACCCCGCCGTTCGTTGCGAGCTTGTCAACCACGTCCTGGTTCGCCGCCTTAACGATCGTGCCCGAGACGATCCAGAACGTTTCCGTCTCAAAGCCGTCGGTGACGCCATCCAGCGCCTTCTTGGCGTCTTCCGAGCGCGCCGTGAGGTAGTCGTACACGTCCTGGCGCGAGGCACCGTCGATGAGCTCGTCCTCAAACGGGTTGTCGGCAAAGCGCACAAAGACGTCCGTGGCGCCATCAACTTCCAAGGCACGCAAGACGGAGCTAGCGACCTTGGCGTGCGCTGCCGTCGCGATCGCAGCGAGAATGAGAGCAGCCTTCATGATGCGTATTGGTGTGGGGTGGAGAAAGCAAAAGCTAAAGTGAGCATCGAGTGTACTCTCGCTTCGTCGAGATCGCAGCGGTCGAGGTATCTGTGTCGAAATCAGAGAACATGCCGGCGGAATCAACAGGATCGTTCTTGTTGAAGTGAGCTCATTTGGGTACAATTAACACAGAACTGGTTTGGTGGTGAGCTTTCGACGCCACGCGTGTTGCGACTTACGGCAGCTAGGAGGCTTTCCCGTTGCGAAAGCGAGGCGAGTGGATATAGCAGGCTGGAATGAAGTGGTCGCGAAGCCAGAAGTCATGGCGCAGGGCGTTCATCAACAGGATCGTCCAACACGACCCGTTAGCACTGGATACACCCAGCAACTCAGATCCATGTATCAGATAAAAACTCCGAGGCTCAGATGTATACTAGAAAACTGTATTGGAAGTATCTGAGTTCCTCCCGTCCACTGCATACAAATCTGTGTACGAGCTGGCACTAAACGAGACCCATATCTATGACTGGAAGCCGTCTCAGATCGCGACCGTCAACGTCGCACACCGGCGCATACAGTCTGCCACGCCCCAAGCTTGGCTGGAGCCGCGAGCACGCTAGCGAGATGCTGCTCAATCGCGTGCAGTAGTCAGCAAGGGTGTATGCCAGATCCGGAAATCAAGCATGCTTTCCTCAATCTCTCGTCGTCCATGGGATCCTGGCGGGTACCTATAGAAACCGGTGTGCTCTGCGTAAGGTCACAGCTGCAACGACGATGGCTGGCCGTACAGTTTGTGGGGCACTGCACCATCCGATTTTGCAGTTCAAGACATCCGGTATGCGAACATTGGGAAAACATGCTTTATGCTGCCTCGCATCGACCAATATTCACACTGGCGCCAATTTCCTTTACCTGAGTACGACTACGACGCGTGGATTACACGTTCTTTCCAGCGTCATCACTGCCAGTCACCACATCCATACCGGCAACGATCTGAGTCGTCTCAGCTTTTGATGATCGCGTCCGTCATCCGGTCGACCCGCTTCCGTACCTTGATAATCTGGCCAATTTTGTGCCGACCGGACGCCAACGCGCCAGGTACAAGTGCTAATAGCGCTTCGCGTTCGGAACCAATCAGAGTCTTGTTGCGGTGGCAACCAACTTGAAGATAACGTAAAATCACGTCGTTTGTCAACACAGATCTACTCGGGTGCACCGTCCAGCATGGTCGTCACGACCGTGGGTCTGTCTTCGCAGAGACTTGGACGCCAGCTCACGCCTATAAGATCGATAGCTGGGGGATCAAGCATGTACTCGCGCTCTCTGGCGTTTGGGGGCCACCGTCTTGTCTCAAGGTCGTGTCGGGAATCAAATGCGCATGCCAGCAAATGCAAGCCATTAGAGATCGCATCATAGCAATAACGATTCTAAATGGTTTCACGGCCTAGTAGAAGAGTCGAACCTCGAACGCGAAGAAATCCTCGTATTGACATTATGCATGGACAATGTGGACGCAAAAGCATACTAGTATATTTTTGTGTTTAAAAAGCGATGGCATCGATCCACTGGTTGGTGTTGGCGTCATGACACTCCCACACCTGCGCCGCGTGCGTCGGGTTGGTCGGGTCCACGTCCAAGCACACGTTGTTGTGCGTCGCGTGCTTGATCTTATGACCAGCCGCGTCGATGATCCACTTCTGGTTGGCGTTGGTTGCGTCGCACGCGTAAGTGTGCAAGCCGAACTTGTCGCCGTCGCGGAAGGCGTCGAGGCACTCGCCGTTGCTAGCCGCCTGGAGCGTCTTGATGCGGGTGTCGTAGGTGAAGAGCTCGTTGGTCGTGTCCGAGGCCCAGTTGGCGTAGACGCCCGAGTAGAACTCGGAGATAGCCTTCTTGTTCTTGGTGATGAGCTTGACGTAGCTTCTGGCCGCCGGCGCTTCCTCACACTTGGTGAACCACTGGCTGACACCGCCCGTGCACTCAGCGACGAACGGGGCAGCACCGGGTGTGGCACGGGCCGATTCGAGACAGAGGTTGCGCACGGTCAGGTGGCGAATGCTGTGCGAGTTGGGTTCAAAGCCCCACTTCTGGGCCGAGCCGCCCGTGCACGGATGCAAGCGCACCTGGTTCTTGCCCTGGACGTCCTGGTAGACATCGAGACACGTCTCGTTGTTGCTCTGCGACTGGATCGACTTGTCGTCAAAGTTGTACCAGAACTTTTCGTTCAAGTTCTTCTTCTCCGTGTCGACGAAGAGCTGGCCGTTCCACTCGGAGAGGACGTTGTGCTTGTAGTTGCAGAGCGAGATAGTGTCGGCGGCCTGCACGGGCGCGGACGTCGGAGCCGGCGGCGGCACCGGGAGCTTGCCGTCCTTGAGGATTTTGGCGACATTGACGCGACCGTAGCCATACCGATTGTTGGGCCACGACGCGTCCGAGACACCGCCGCAGTTGGGCGCCGCCGGGAGCGTCTTGTTCTTCGGGAGGCGCCACACGGACGGCTCGACCTCCATCATGGACTGGTCCGTCGTCGTCGTAAGAGCGTGGTAAATTTCGTCGTACGTCAAGTCCTTCTGCACCGACTTCATCAAGGCGACGACGCCAGCGACATGCGGCGCCGCCATCGACGTGCCAGCCGAGAACTGGTAGTCCGTGTCCGACCCCATGTACGACGAGTATGTGAAGAAGCCGGGCGCCGAGATATCGGGCTTGATGATCGGGTGCGACTGGCCCATGTTGTCGACATACTTGGCCGGGCCCTTGGACGAAAAGTACGCGAGCTTCGTGGGCTCGTTCGAGTGCGAGCCAATCGCGCCGACAGCAATAAGGTTCGGGTAGTTGGCGGGGTTGCCGGCCGTCGCGCAGGCAGGGCCGTCGTTGCCGTTGGCAAAGATGGGTGTAATACCCGCCTTGTGCCAGGCGTCGATCATGTCTTGGAACCACGGATCCGTCGTCGTCGCACCGCCCCACGAGTTGTTGATGACGTTGGCGCCCTTCTTGCAGTCGGGCTTGTTGCCGTCCGTCTCGGTGGGGCAGATCATAAACTGCGCGCATTCGAGCAGCGCCGCGTTCGTGCCAACGCGGTTGTAGAGACCACGGCACGCAATCCACTGCGCATCCGGCGCGACGCCGAGGCCGTAGTCGCCGACCATGGTACCGATCGTGTGGGTGCCGTGGCCGTTCAAATCTTCAGGCACCGCCGACGTGTTGTACGGGTCAAACCACCCGCGGTCGGCGCGCCACTTGGACTTGATGGCTTCGTGTGTGTGGCGCGCGCCCGTGTCAATCGAGCCGACGACGACACCGGCGCCCCGCGTGTGCTTCCAAATGTCCGGTGCACCGATCGTCGTGACACCCCACTGGATGCCGGTCGGGCGGGCGTTGACATTGGCCGAGTCGTCGGCCTTGGTCACGACGGGCGAGAGCGAGATCTCCTTGACGGCATCGACCTTGATCACACCCTCAATGGCAGCGATCTTGGCCGCAAGCGCCTTGTCGACGTTGTCGATGATGGTGACTTCCGAGATCCAGAGCGACCGAATCTTGTGGCCCGTGCCGAGGACTTGCTCGAGGAGCGCCTGGCGCTTGGCTGCGACGGCCGAAGAAGATTGGTACACGCTTTCGCGACGCTCTTCGGCGGTTGCGCCCGCGAGCTCGAGGCTCTCGAGCTTGGACGCGTCCTTGGCAAACGTCACAAATGCCTGGAACGTGTTGTCAGCTTCAAGCTGGCGCAGCGCCGAACTCGTGATCTTGGCGGCCGTCGACGCGACAAGGGCGGAGACGATGACAGCCAACTTCATCGGTCTGGTTTGTACAAGTGAAATTGTAAAATGAACCACACCTACTGCAATGGCAAGGTCAAAAACGAGTGCACGCTGGATCTTGGAATAACTTCGATGCAACTTCGAGCGCTCCCACCCGCTCATTGAGTAGCCGCGCGCATCTGAGAACACGTATCGCATGGAGCCTAGGTGACACGGGTGGGTCCTGAGGTGGGACGCTTGATTTGTCCGTGTGGCACGGTCCATCGACACATGTGGACATGGCAGTAATAACGATCTTTCTTGCGGCCAACATCTCTGCTGTTTGAATCACGCAAGATTCAGACGACTTGATGCGCACATTATGACGCGAGTTCTGCAGCAAGCTAGCATCAGCACAAGGTGACATTATCGACAGCCCTATATTCCATTATCGCAAACCCGCAATGGACCGCATGTGCGTTCCAGTTCGTATTTTTATCGATGGGTGCATGCTTTGTTCAAGCTTGGATGAATTTATTGTCCCTCCGACTCGGCCACCTCGCTGAGGCATGGGAACAGACGAGAACAAAGCCGTTGTCCAGCGCAAGGTTGGGACGCGCCATGAAGCCATGTTTTTGGAAGCACAAAGAACGTCGTCGACGATGCAGTGATTTCGCTAGCAGAGACGCATCACACCACCAGTATCAAAGTATTATCAGCCCAAACCAAGTGTACGATCTGAGAATATTCATGAGAACCGGGCATTACGTTCGGGTACAATAAACGTCTGTGAGTCGTCTAAACACACTCATCGCCCACGTTGCGCAAACGACGAAACGTTTTCTGTGCTCGTCGCCCTGCACATGCAGTATGTATACTCTAGTTGGTACAAACAGTATTGACCAGAAAAAGTCTATGAACGTAACTTGCTGGTTACGCCATTATTGCATCCTTGATTAACGGCACCCGTGTAGAGCTATGCATGCTGTGACCATAGATCTTATCCAACCCAGACACAATAAGAATAAATTTTGTCGCGATTGTGCCGCTGTTGATGCGGCGAACAATCGTCCTTCAACCTGGTACTCCCTGTTGAGGTGCAAGGAGCACGCCCATGGAGCACGCCTGTGCCAGGTACAGTGTCTAGGTGTGTGCTTCAACTTCATCTATTTGCACCTGGTCTCGCGGTAGGTCGCGAGCATGGTTGCGTGGTCGTGCATCACGCCGGCTCGCCGCTTGGAATGATTGACAGATGTTTCTTGGTCTGATAATGCATGGCATCTGTTATTTACTTCGAGCTTCGATGGCTTGTCAGCTCAACCGCTCGCTCGCCTTCTTCTTCATTCGACAAGTTGCCTTGTACTTACCACATGAAGGCTGCTCTTATTATCGCTGCGATCGCCACGGCGGCTCACGCCAAGGTCGCTAGCTCCGTCTTGCGGGCCTTGGAGGTCGACGGTGCCACGGATGTATTTGTGCGCTTTGCCGACAGCCCCCTCGAGAGCGGCATGATCACCGAGGGCGCGACGCGTCAGGACGTTTTTGAGATCCTCAGCGAGCGTACGGAAGAAGCCACCAAGTCCATCGACGACGTCACCAAGGGCTTTGAGACCAAGTCGCTCTGGATCGTGCCCGGTACGTTCATCAAGGCGGCCGACCAAGCCACTGTCGACAAGCTCGCGCAGCACCGCGGCATCAAGACGATCGAGCACCTACCCGAAATTTCGCTCGACCCCGTGCTCACGCAAACGACTGCCGACGCCACCGCCGCGGCCAACGCAACCATTCAGTGGGGCGTGCAGACCGTCGGTGCGCCGGAAGTGTGGAAGCACTTTGACGGCAAGGGCGTTGTCATTGGCTCCATCGACACGGGCGCCCGCCACACGCACGAGCTCATTAAGGACTCGTGGCGCGCCGACCGTGGCTGGTACGACCCCTACGACCACTCGGCGCTTCCGGAGGACTTTGACGGTCACGGCACGCACACCATCGGCACGATGACGGGCAAGAACGGGTTTGGCGTCGCCCCCGGCGCGCAGTGGATCTCGTGCCGCGGCCTTTACAAGGGCACGGGCTCGTCGCAGGCGCTCCTCGAGTGCCTTCAGTTTATGATTTGCCCGACGCGCACGGACGGCACGCACCCCGACTGCTCCAAGGGCGCGCATGTCATCAACAACTCTTGGGGCGGCAAGAAGTACCACCCGATCTACGAAGAAGCGGTCGCTGCCCTTCACAAGGCCGGTATCATTCCGATCTTCGCGAACGGCAACAGCGGCCCCGCCTGCGCGACGACCGGCAACCCCAGCGCGTACCCCAACGTCATCTCGGTCGGTGCGATTGGCTCGTACGACAACGAACCCACCAAGCTCGCGTACTTTTCGTCCAAGGGCCCCGCCACGTACATCGACGCGCACAACGTCAAGCAGACGATCGTCAAGCCGACGATCTCGGCCCCCGGCTTCTTTACGCTTTCGGCTTCCAACTCGAGTGATAGCGTCACGGTTGGCTTGGCCGGTACGTCGATGGCGGCGCCGCACGTCGCTGGTGTCGTCGCCTTGATGAAGTCGGCCAACAAGGACTTGTCCTACAACGACATTTACGCGTACCTGACGCAGACCGCCGACCAGGAGATGCTTGAAGCCGAGCCCGCCAAGTGGTACAAGCGCGATGTCAACAAGACCGTTCTGGATGGCGCGCCCAACTGCGGTGGCGTCTCGGACACGGCGTGGCCCAACAACCGGTACGGTTACGGCCGTGTCAACGTGGCCAAGATCCTCAAGGACGGCAAGTTGGCGCCCGTGACGACGCCCGCGCCGACGTCGCACACACCGGTCGCGATGCCGGACCCCGTCGACGCCAAGTTTTGCACGTACAAGAAGACGGTGCTCTCCGAGTGGAACAACCAGCTCTTCATCGACACGATCAAGAACAACAAAACGAAGGCTTTAGCATCAACCTCGTCGACAACTTGATCACGTCCGTGTCGGCCGAGGACTTTTGCCTCTCGCTGATCAAGGATTCGAGCAACACCAACGCCGTCGCGCTCCGCGAGTGCAAGGGCGACGCGACGCAGATCTGGAAATTTGACACCGTCGCCAAGCGCATCGTCCACCCGCAGTCGGGCTTTTGCTTGACGTCGAACGCCGCCAAGCTCGGCGCCGGCCCCAGCGTCGCCCCGTGCTCGTCCGGTGCCGTGAGCCAGTACTTTGACCAGTGCGACAACGTCAAGGAGAAGAGCTACGTCAAGCTCATCACCAAGACCAACAAGGTCATCTCCGAGTTTTACTCGGGCGTCTACGCCGACTGGGTCTCGGACTCGGTCAACGAGCTCTTTGTGTACGACAACAGCGCCAAGACGCTCCAGGTCGCCAGTAACGGCGAGTGCCTCGACGCGTTCCGGGACGGCGAGAATTTCGGCTTGCACACGTACGCCTGCGACGCCACCAACGGCAACCAAAAGTGGATCATCGATGCCGGCAACCACAAGATCAAGCACGCGACGCACAGCAACTTGTGCTTGGACGTGGACCCGACCAACCCGACGCACGCGGCGCAGGTGTGGGAGTGTCATAATGCCAACTCCAACCAGTGGATCGACGCGGTGGTCTATTAGATTTGTCCCACTTAATGCAAACACTTGATTTCAAAGCGTAATCAGCTTAATTTTATGGATTGTCTTCTGTGAACGAATACCGCTGTCAATTTCGAACCTGATTGGCATATGCGTTCACGTCGTGACGTGTGTACAGCATGCATCACCATGGTCATATTGGGGAGAGTGTTGTACAAGGGTATATAAATATTGAATTTCTCTACCCTTGGTGTTGTCTGCGGTGGCGGCTTTGTTCCTCGGCGCCTCCATCTCATGATAGAACGATAGGTGCACTCAACTGTCATTCCCATTCCAATACAGTGCCAGCAAAATGCCATAAAGTGCATCAAAGTGGCCCTCAAACTTTGACGTGGCGTGCGCATTTCTCTTTTGTATAGAGCCTGTGTGCATATCGCATCGATCCTTGGATTCAGTGGCACGGGATGCGTCTCGAGCAGACTCGGATTCGTCATCGCAGCAGGTCAATGGGGCGTGACATGGTATGTAGCACTTTACATGGCTCAAATATATTTGGATAGTCTTTATGTATTTTGGACGTGTGTCGTGGTAATATCTCTCGCACGCCGCCGTCGCATATAGTTACCGGTACCCGAAACGCTGTCCGCAGCCTGAGGACCGCGTTTCGGGTACCACGGCACAGCGTGGAGTGTTGTTGGTGCACCTTGTCGATAGACATGGAGCCCACCCGCCCAAAGCTTTGCCGTCACGCTCCTCGTACTACGTCTGCAAGGTCTCGGTGAGTATGACGTTTGGCGCGGACAGCTGTGTCGAAACCGTTGCGTGCATGATCACGCAAGGCTCGATCCCAGCACGCGTCGCTGCAAGGTGACATGTCAGTCGTTTGACAGATCAGATGGTATTCCAAGGACACACTTGTCGCCTGTCCGCATCTTTGCGTTGTGGCCGTGTTTAGTTTTCAGACGCGAAGAGCTAATGCGCTGGTATCTCTGGTTGTGCTGGACGCTGCGTTCTACTACGTAATACTCTATTTCAAGTCGGCTAGAACGCGTCTTTCGAGGATGAATACTAGATAGATGTACATATAGCTGGCCCACTCGAAAGACACGCCCGATGAGCACGAGTGCATCGCCAGGAACAAAGCTGTCGTCCGAAGAAGACACCGCAATGCAGCAATTCACTGCAACCAATATGCGCCATTCGCATCTACTAGTGTCTCTATTACACGTTTTTCTCCTCTATCTTGTCAACTTGTCCTTGATCTCGCGAAAGGATCTAGGTACAGTCGCATCGGGTATGACGCCGGAGCCGCCGCATGGAATAAGCTTGATCGCTTGTCTCATAGTGTAATGTGCTTCATCTTGCTGACCGCTCGCTCACCTTCTTCTTCATTCGACAAGTTGCCTTGTACTTACCACATGAAGGCTGCTCTCATTCTCGCTGCGATCGCCACGGCAGCCCACGCCAAGGTCGCTAGCTCCGTCTTGCGGGCCTTGGAGGTCGACGGTGCCACGGATGTATTTGTGCGCTTTGCCGACAGCCCCCTCGAGAGCGGCATGATCACCGAGGGCGCGACGCGTCAGGACGTTTTTGAGATCCTCAGCGAGCGTACGGAAGACG
>NW_012156580.1:11751-20259 GCF_000151545.1 Saprolegnia parasitica CBS 223.65
CGACCCCTACGACTACTCATCGACACGGGCGCCCGTCACACGCACGAGCTCATTAAGGACTCGTGGCGCGCCGACCATGGCTGGTACGACCCCTACGACTACTCAGCGCTTCCGGTGGACTTGAATGGTCACGGCACGCACACGATCGGCACCATGACGGGCAAGAACGGCTACGGTGTTGCCCCCGGCGCGCAGTGGATCTCGTGCCGCGGTCTGAGCGGGAAAACGGGCTCGACCTGGGCGCTCCTCGAGTGCCTTCAGTTCATGATTTGCCCGACGCTGCCGGATGGCTCGAACCCCGACTGCTCTAAGGGCGCCCACGTCGTCAACAACTCGTGGGGTAGCAAGGAGTACAACCCGATCTACGAAGACGCGTTTGCCGCTCTTCACAAGGCGGGTATCATTCCGGTCGTCTCCAACGGCAACAACGGCCCGGCCTGCGCGACCACGGGCAACCCCGGTGGGTACCCCAACGTCATTTCGGTCGGTGCCATTGGCTCAAGCAACAACGAACCCACGAAGCTCGCGTACTTTTCGTCCAAGGGCCCCGCCACGTACCGCGACAAGAGAGGCGTCCAGCATACGGTTGTCAAGCCGACGATCTCGGCCCCTGGCTATTTCACTCTCTCAGCAACCAACCAGAGTGACCACGCCACCGCCAATTTCGCCGGTACGTCGATGGCCGCGCCGCACGTCGCTGGTGTCATTGCCTTGATGAAGTCGGTCAAAAAGGGCTTGACGTACGACGAGATCTATGAGCACTTGACGACGACCGCCGACCGTGACATGCTCGACTGAGACCGCCAAGTGGTACACGAACGATGTCAACAACACGGTGTACGACGGCGCGCTCAACTGCGGTGGCGTCTCGGACACGGCATGGCCCAACAACCGGTACGGTTACGGCCGCATCAATGCCGACAAGATCTTCAAGGACGGCAAGTTTGTCTCGACGCCCGCGCCAACGACCAAGGCACCAGTGTCCCAGCTCGCCAACATCAAGTCGTTTTGCACGTACAAGAAGACGGTGCTCTCCGAGTGGAACAACCAGCTCTTCATCGACACGATCAAGAACAACAAGAACGAAGGCTTCGTCATCGACCTCAAGTACAACATCATCCAGTCGGCGAGCTCGGAGGATGGCTGCTTGTCGCTGATCAAGGATTCGAGCAACACCAACGCCGTCGCGCTCCGCGAGTGCAAGGGCGACGCGACGCAGATCTGGAAATTTGACACCGTCGCCAAGCGCATCGTCCACCCGCAGTCGGGCTTTTGCTTGACGTCGAACGCCGCCAAGCTCGGCGCCGGCCCCAGCGTCGCCCCGTGCTCGTCCGGTGCCGTGAGCCAGTACTTTGACCAGTGCGACAACGTCAAGGAGAAGAGCTACGTCAAGCTCATCACCAAGAACAACAAGGTCATCTCCGAGTTCTACTCGGGCGTCTACGCCGACTGGGTCTCGGACTCGGTCAACGAGCTCTTCACCTACGACGCTGCGGCCAAGACGCTCCAGGTCACCAGCAACGGCGAGTGCCTCGACGCGTTCCGGGACGGCGACAAGTTTGGCCTCCATACGTACGCCTGCGACGCCACCAACGTTAACCAGAAGTGGATCATCGACGCGGCTGGTCACAAGATCAAGCACGCGACGCACAGCAACTTGTGCTTGGACGTGGACCCGACCAACTCGACGCACGCGGCGCAGGTCTGGGAGTGTCATAACGCCAACTCCAACCAGTGGATCGACGCGGTGGCCTATTAGATAGCATAATGCGAGTAATTGCGCTCTCTGGAATAAAAATCTTGGATTCGACCACATTGAAAGCGATTGTCATGTGTATAATTTAGTTGTGATATGTAGTGGAACGAGCTAGCGTAACAGTTTTGGCCGCGATGGCCATCGGCGGCGTCGGTGAGCGTCGGCGCGGTGTTTGGAGACCATATCCGCATATATGAGTCCCATCGGTTCTAAAGTACCACGAACCGTGTCTTGGATGGCGCGACCCACGGCTGTGCTTTTGCTGTTGGCCTGGTCTCCCTTTTGTACTCGGAGCCCAAATGGCATGAGCACCGAGATCGTCCTTCTCTCTCGCTACAGAGCCCGCACGGCGACGCCACCTACATCATTTTGGACTCTCTAACGTGTGATCTAGCACTCTGGCGAGTATGGGCGATTTACATGCGTTAGCCGCGTCGGTGGCCTTGATTGCAGCGATGCGGGTACACGCGATTTCCCACGTAGTACGTACACATGTTTTTGCGTAGCTGCGTTGACTCAGCGTAGTACAGAACGCGTCGCGTGAGAGGGTTGTCGCGCGATGGTGCTGTCTGCACCGTTGCCAAGCGCTCTTCTTGATAAACGACTAGTACGAGTAAAAGTTATGCATGTCGTTATTCAACTACTCGTCGTCCGTTGTGCGATCGCGTAAAGGAATGACGCGACGAATCCAGCGCAATTGCGTGCCAGCCTTGAAGGTATTTTTCGTGAGAGGACGCCACTTGTTGCGCGCCTCTGGATCGTAATACCGGAACGCGAGCGACTTGTCATTGTGCTTGGCGTGGACGCACGTCGTGTGCTGCATGCACATGCGCTCGCCGCTGATAGGATCGACATAGTTGTGCTCCATCGTCGTCACGTGGAATGTGCCCGGAGGACGGCAGTACTTCTTGAGGTCTGCAGCGAGATTGTTGGAGAAGAGGCTGATCGAGATGTGATCCATGTACGCCGCGGCGTCGATCGCAAAGCCCTTCGTTTTAAAGAATTGTCGGAACTTGCCGAGGAACGGCCGACGGCAGCGCACCGCCGGGTTTCAAGCCGTTGGCCACCAAGAAGCCTTGAAGCTCCTCTTCCTCGAACGCTTCCATTTGCAGCTCAAGGACCTTCGCCGCCCCCTCGATGGCCGTTCGGAAGCAGTCTTGCCGCTCCGACGCGGCCTTGGCGCCCACGGGTTTCGGCTTCTTCTTCGTAGGCTTCGGCTTCGTCTTCTTTCTTGAAGGCTTTTGCGTGGACGAGTCGATGGGCTTCGCGCTGCTGGCGGCGCGCACGACGGGCGTGGCCTCGACCAGCATTGCCACCGTAGGCTCGGTCTCGACCACCACGACAGTAACGTCGGCCGCGACGGGGTGGCAGCTGCGGCGCATCTCGGCGACGGCCGACGCGTGCTCGAGCGCGGCAATCGTGCTCTTCGTGGCTACGTTGCTTCGATGCGCCGCGACCATCGTCCGTTGGATTGGTTGCTGGCCTCAAGTCAGTGACCGGTGTGATGCGTGTGTCTAGTCACCATCTCTAGTATAATAGAGCACAAGTAATGGCACTCAACTTTTGCATGGGTTTTATCAAGTATGGCTGGCTGGCAGCATGCCAGCAGTGCTGGCATGCAAGAGTACTCTTGTGGCATGCTGCCATACAAAGTGTGCGTGTGCTGGGGCCAGCACGCGCACACTATGTATACTGGCGCCGCCAACAGCGGAATGAAATTTCATTGAGATACAAACATCAAGTATAAACAGAGATAGCCAATCACGTAGCTCGAAAAAAGACCTACGAGAGACGATTGGGCAGCTAACAGTTGACGCACCTTAGCGGATGAGCACGTCAATCCTACCGGTAGATTTGCCTAGAGCCAGCCGACTTTAACCCTGCGCCGCCTATCTGCATCGCCGACCAAGCGCTACGCTCCCGACCAGCGGTATGCTCATCGCTGCCGCGTGCATTGCGTCCATCCATGTGTGTATTGCGAGCTTGGAAAAGCTCAAGGACGACAACCAGGAGCTCTATGCCAAGCTCGTTGCGCGCTGTCGCCAGCGAACGCCGGCGGCCGGGAGCCCCGTCAAAATCGGCAGCCTCGCGTGCGTGCACTGTATCGAAGACGCGGTCTTGTACTACTTCCTCTGCGAGAAGCACTGGAATGTACTCTACTTCTCGGTCGCGGACCCGGCGCGCGGCCGCCCGTACGACTTGACGCCGGCGACGTCGGGGAAAGGCGAGCACTACGTCCTGTCGTCCAAACACCTCGTGCACGTCAAGCCGTGAGAGCCCGCCGAGTGCATCCCGATTGCCGAGTGGGTCTACGACACTCGGATGGTTGCTCCGGAGCATCCCGCTCTTCCAGCAGCTCCTTCGGCGCCGCATGGTCATGCACT
The DNA here is from genome assembly GCF_000151545.1 of Saprolegnia parasitica CBS 223.65. Taxonomy (NCBI): domain Eukaryota; phylum Oomycota; class Saprolegniomycetes; order Saprolegniales; family Saprolegniaceae; genus Saprolegnia; species Saprolegnia parasitica. The sequence continues at coordinate 15,892 of NW_012156580.1, forward strand.
CGAGACATTACGTCCGGCAGCGCATGTACCGCAGCACGACGCTGCTTGGACAGCTGCATTGCGGCCGACCGATGCATGCGTCGGCGCTGCGCGAGATCCAAATGCGAACGAGCCACCGCATCCAGTCGCAGCGCGCGCTCCGTCTTGCCGCCACCAAGCCGTCCATGTCGCTGGCCCACGCGCACGCAACCCAGTACAAACGCTCTGCCATCATATTGAACCAACTCAATAATTTGTGCCAATAGGTTCAAGGAGCTCGAGGCACAGCTCGTCGACGTGCGCGCAGGAGCCCACCACGCCTTGGTTGACCTCGTCGCGGCCATTCGAAGCGCGATAACACGACACTCTCCGCGCTGAACGCAGCCGATATGTTTGAAATGCGCCACGCGTATCCTGGCTGGACGTCGCTTTCGATGCCCATCTGAAACGCGGTGACGCAGGACCAGGCGCGCCAAGTGCAGAAAGACTTGACTACATTTCCAGCATTCCTGCGGCGAGAGCAGTAGTGTACGTCGTTGTGCAGCCGCTCTACGCCATGGTACGCCTTTTCATTTGTATAACGAAGCCCCGCTGAAGAATCGTTTGTACCTAGTTCATGGTGACGCAGGAGGCGCAGCTCTCGCAAGAATCGCTGACGGTCGCCATGAGCTTTCTCCAAGACGCGCGCGTACGCTTGACGCCAAGCGACGCGGACGGCCTTCGGTTCCTTCACTCGCAACAACGGCGCGAGCCAGCGGAGGCGCCGCCGCCCATGCGCAAGCGCCGAGTATATATATGTATGCAGATCCATAAACATAGTACATATCAAGAAGACGGTGTTGGTCTACGCGTACTTCTTCAAGCACGCAGCAAGGCTGTCGAAGGCTTCCGGTGCGACGTCGTCACAGAGAGACCTTTTATCAAGCATGGCCTTGGTGTTGGCCACTAAGAGGGGCGTCTTTTTAGTCGTGGCGAGGGCCAAGGCCACCCACAATGAGCCGCCGTCGAGGCCATTCATGTTCACGACAACCTAAACCTCGAGTGCTTTGCTCAAAAGGTTCGTCTTCCACGAGTTGTCGTCTTCCACACTGCCGCGCAGCGCAGACGGCGCTGAAATGCAGAAGGGTGCTAGTCTCGAATCGTTTGTCTAAAAACGCGCATCAAGCATGGATCGCCTCCGCGCTTCTGCCACCAACGCTTCCTCCGTCAGACCGGTGTACCACAATCAAAAGACCACTTTATCTCTACTTTACTTGTGCCAACATTGACAAAGCATGGAATCAAAAAAGATGAAGTATTACTTGATATAATACCAGTCTACGCAAAGATGCAAAAGCAGACTACTTAGTACGCGACAGCGTCGATCCACTGGTTGGTGTTCCAGTTATGGCACTCCCAGACCTGCGCCGCGTGCGCCGGGTTGGTCGGGTCCACGTCCAAGCACAAGTTGTTGTGCGTCGCGTGCTTGATCTTGTGGTTGCCGGCATCGATGATCCACTTCTGGTTGCCGTTGGTGGCGTCGCAGGCGTACGTGTGGAGACCGAACTTGTCGCCGTCGCGGAAGGCGTCGAGGCACTCGCCGTTGCTAGCCGCCTGGAGCGTCTTGGCCGCAGCGTCGTAGGTGAAGAGCTCGTTGGTGGTGTCCGAGGCCCAGTTGGCGTAAAGACCCGAGTAAAACTCGGAGAAAACCTTCTGGTCCTTGGTGATGAGCTTGACGTAGCTCTTGGCCGCCGGCGCGTCTTGGCACTTGGTAAACCACTGGCTGACACCGCCCGTGCACTCAGCGACGAACGGGGCAGCGCCGGGCGTGGCGTGGGCCGACTCGAGGCAGAGATTGCGCACGGTCAAGTGGCGGAGGCTGTGCGAGTTGGGCTCGAAGTCCCACTTCTGCGCCGAGCTACCCGTGCAGGTGTAGAGGCGGAGCTTGTTGGCGCCCTGGGTGTCCTGGTACACGTCGAGGCACGTCGTGTTGCTGCTCTGCGACTGGATCGACTTGTCGTCAAAGTTGTACCAGAACTTTTCGTTCAAGTTCTTCTTCTCCGTGTCGACAAAGAGCTGGCCGTTCCACTCAGAGAGAAGGTTGTGCTTGTAGTTGCAGAGCGAGAACTCGGCCGGTGTGGGCACCGCAGTCGGGGCGGGCGTCGCCGGGGCGGCCGGGAGCTTGCCGTCCTTGATGATCTTAGCGACGTTGACGCGGCCGTAACCATACCGGTTGTTGGGCCACACCTTGTCGTCGACACCGCCGCAGTTGGGCGCGCCCGGAAGCGTGCGGTTGCGCGTGAGAAGCCACTTCTCCGGCTCGGCCTGCAAGATCGCCTGCTCCGTCGTCGTCGTGAGGAAGTGGTAGATCTCGTCGTACGTCAAGTCCTTCTGCACCGACTTGAGCAAAGCAACGACACCGGCGACGTGCGGCGCCGCCATCGACGTGCCCGCCTTGTAGTCGTAGAACGTGTCGCTCGAGTTGACGGCCGAGTACGTGAAGAAGCCGGGCGCCGAGACGTCGGGCTTGACGATCGTGTGCACCTGGTTCAAGCGGTCGACGTACTTGGCCGGGCCCTTGGACGAAAAGTACGCGAGCTGCGTCGGGTCGTCCGTGCGCGAGCCAATCGCACCGACTGCGATGACGTTGGGGTAGCTGCCCGGGTTGCCGGCGGTCGCGCAGGCAGGGCCTTCGTTGCCGTTGGCAAAGATGGGCGTAATGCCCGCCTTGTGCCACGCGTCAACGACGTCCTGGTACCACGGATCCGAGCTCGAGTCGCTGCCCCACGAGTTGTTGACGACGTTGGCGCCCTTCTTGCAGTCGGGGTGCGACCCGTCCGTCTCGGTCGGGCACATCATGAACTCGGCGCACTCGATCAAGGCCGCGTTGGTGCCGCTGCCCTTGTACAGGCCGAGGCAAGCAATGAACTGCGCGCCGGGGGCAACACCAATGCCGTAGTCGCCGACCATGTGCCAATCGTGTGGGTGCCGTGGCCGCTGAAATCGTTGGGCTCCGCCGTCTGGTAGTACGGGTCGTACCAGCCCTTGGCCGCGCGCCACTTGGACTTGATGGATTCGTGCGTGTGGCGGACACCCGAGTCGATCGAGCCGATGATGATGCCTTCGCCCTTGGTCGTCTTCCAGACATCGGTGGCGCCGATCGTCGTGACACCCCACTGGATGCCAGTCGGGCGCGAGTTATCCGCGGGCGAGTTCTCGGCGCCATCGTCCTTCTTGGTGAGGACCGGGCTTTCCTTGATCGTCTTGACGACGTCGACCTTGAGGACGTTGTCGAGCTTGGCGATCTTGTCGGCGAGCGCGCGGTCAACGTTCTCGACCGTCGCGGCTTTGGTGATCCAGAACGCCTTGACCTTGCGGTCACCGACGACGCTGGAGAGTGTTTCCTTGTGCTCGACCGCAGCGGCCGAGAGCGCCGAGTAGACAACCTCGCGGCGCTCACCAATCGGCGTCGATTCGAGGCTCTCAAGGCCCGTCGTCGCCGACGGCTTGAAGGTCACAAATGCCGTGAACGTCTGCTCCTGCTCGAGCTTGCGAAGCGCCGAGCTCGTGATCTTGGCCTGGGCCGCCGCCGCGAGGACCGACAAGATGAGGACAATCTTCATCGTTCGAGTACAATTGAAATTGTAAAATGAGCGGATCTAAGCGTCGACATCGCGCGCCGCCGTCCACGCCCATCTGTTGCGCCAGCTGGGTGGGTCAAACGCGCGATCTGATTTCAATCAGAAAAGCAAACTGGTTTGGGTCCTTTCTCAATTTGAACCTCAAATCGTTTCTTGAACGTTGTGTGTTACACCGGTTGCGTCCATTGGCATGTCGTAAGGTTTAATGTACAGCAACGTATACGCAGCTACATAGTGCAAACTGCAACCCAAAACGAGAGCGTAATGTGTCCTTTCCACCCACATACTAGACTCATTTCTTAGCGGGTGGTCCCATCCTGCAAGGTCATATTTTCAAGGCAGCATGCAAACACGATATTGGTAGAGGCAAGGTATTCTGTGCAAGCGATCCATGTACTTATTATCCATCGCGCGCGCTTCTTATCACACCCGTGTATCTTGGCATGAGAAGGGTGCTTCTCAGATGACGCTGACCGCTCACGTCGTGCTTTGTCTGATACCGTTCGTCCGAGCAATGCTGGGTGCATATGAGTGTCTAGTGTAATTTCGTTGTTCGTACCGGCGCAGCGAGGAGATTTATGGTATCTATGTTGCGAGTCCCCCTCTTTCTCTGCAGCACGACCGGCCTACGACAGCGGATGCGTGTCCTCTCCTTAGCAAGGTCGAATAGTCGAATTTTACTGTAGGGATACAGCGGTGCTGATCATCCTGATCCGTGTCTCGTCTGCGGCCAGGTTGTGCAACATGTAGCAACATGTAGAAGTTGTGT
>NW_012156580.1:47429-49155 GCF_000151545.1 Saprolegnia parasitica CBS 223.65
CTTGTTGGACGCGGGACCCTGGGCGTTCTTGAGGTAGCACGTGCCGCCGTTCGTGTTGGTCCAGACGTACAGAATGCAGCCGGGCGTCGCGGCGCAGTCGTTGCAGCAGTTGGCGGCCGTCGGCTGAGACGTGGACGCAATGTCGTTGCCAAAGTAGTCGGTGTCGGCCACAAAGGTGGTGCAGGTCGCCGCCCCAACGACGCTTGTCCAGACCGCCACGAGGAAGAGAGCGAAGAGAAGAAGCGGAGACGCGTGGAAGCTCATGCGCTTGGCGAGTTGAATCGAAAAGTGAGCGAGCAAGCGATGCGGCCCGTGGTCGTGTTACTTCTTTTGGTTTGTATGTGTATACAAACCACAAGTATTCCTGGTGGTAGGAATGCATATTTTTCATTTCTTCCGGCGAGTAGCTGCCGAGATCCCAGCGTCGCCTCGAGTAGCCCATGCGGCAAGTGTCAAATAACGCACCTCTGTGATATCGATGCACCCAGACAACGCATGCTGCGTCCCAGCCCGGCAACGTTCTCGCCACAGGGAGCAAGTGGTGGCAAGAACGTCGATGCAGCGCCCATCTCACCGCCCCTGACGCCAGGTACGTACTGTGCACTGGTTCTCTGCACGCTTACCTTGGGCTCGCTTGGTGCGTCGCTGCTTGGTGAGCCCTCCTGCCGATCAATGTTGGGCCATTTAAAGCTAATCGCGGCAACATGGGCGCAGACGACGTTGACACGCGCATGCTCCTAGTCTTTTAGATCTTGCCTGTCCATTCACTTGCTACAACCCCTTGCTAGTACAACAGTAGCCTTGGCGGGAGCTCGTACATGGAGGAAGCTAGCTACTCAATCCTACCTGCGCGCTTGAACCGGAGCTTGGTTGGTGCATGTTTTGATTGGCTAAAAAGCTCCCTTCAAACGAATCTAATTCGTTCAAACTGGGCAAAAGCATCCAATCATCATGTCGTGGAGTAGCTGAACGACATGGCGGGTGGTGCTGCTAAACGACACATTCTGGTCGATGCTCACGGCGCACCAGCACATACTTCCGTGGTGCATCAGCGACGTCCACAGCCGGCATTCCCCGCTTGCTCGCCTTGGGCGTGACGGGCTTCGCAGCACTTGCCCAGCTCTGCACGCTCTGGTTTCTCGAGGCTGAGACGACGACTCAAAGAGGGACCTGAGCCGCGCTACTGGCACAGCGGACGAGATCGCCAAAGGTTGCCTGCGGCTGGCGTCAAATTTTAGTCGCGTCGATAGTCAAGCTGGTATCGCGTCGAAGGGCAGGCTGGTCGGGAAGCAGGAGACGCGTAACCCTAGCCTCGACCGTTGGGCCCTTCGAAATATGGTCTTGTCTTTGGGTTAGTATGTGCATACAAACCGCGAGAGGTTTCCTGTACGAGCCGACACGAAGCGGCTCACATTTGAATCCGACACGCCATGCGCAGCTTCGGGTCCTACGCAGCGCTTCTGCTCTCGCTCTCGGCCGCCTACATCGGCGCCGCCGGCGCCGCGACGTGCTCCCCCATCCAGTCCGACACCGACTATTTCGGCAACGACATCAAGTCGACGGCCCAGACCAACCCCGCCAACTGCTGCAACGACTGCGCGGCGACGCCGGGGTGTGTCCTCTACGTCTGGACGAGCCAGAGCGGCGGGACGTGCTACCATAAGAGCGCCGCGAGTACCTCGTCCAACAAGCAGGGCGCGCAGTCCGGGTTTCTCGTGCCGAGTAC
>NW_012156580.1:49255-62315 GCF_000151545.1 Saprolegnia parasitica CBS 223.65
AAAGGTTTTTCAGGTTTACAAGAAATCTAGCAGATCCTGCGACGATGGAAGAAGGAAGCATGGCGATGGCACCGGCCGAGATCATGCTGGACGCGGTCCGCGCGGAAGAGGCCTGGACGGGCGTCGAGCTGCTCGTCTGCGCAGTGCTCCAGCTGCTCCTCGTCTTCCTCGGCTACCGGCTCGACCGCGCGACGACCCACACCATGATGATCCCCGAGTCGGCGTATGCGATCGTCTTTGGCCTCTGCGTACGCTCGCTCTTGCATCTTCCTGCGACGGCCGCTTCACGAACATGCATGTAGTTTGGCGCTGTGCTCAAGTTTTGCACGCCCGTCGACAAGATCGGGCTCAACCCGCAGGTCCTCTTCTTCGGGTATTACACCTCTCGCCTTCTCTCGACGTATGTTTCTACATGCATATATGCCATGTGCGTAGCCTCTTGCCGCCCATCATCCTCGAAGCGGGCTTCAGCATGAAGAAGCGTGTACGCTGCCCGGGCCATGGTCGCCATGCAACTACGTTTTGGTGTAGGGTTTCTTCACCAACTTTTCGACCATCTTGCTGCTCGCGATCGTCGGCACGCTTGTGGCGACGTTCATCACGGGCGGGCTCTTGATCTGGCTCGGGCAGCTCGGGCTCATCACGGCGCTGACGCCGGCCGAGGCGTACCTCTACGGGTCGCTCATCTCGGCCGTCGACCCCGTCGCGACGCTCTCGGTCTTCAAGAAGAACGACGCACCGCCCATGCTCTTCAACCTCGTCTTTGGCGAAAGCGTCCTCAACGACGGTGTCGGTACGATTTTCTGCAATTTTCTGCAATTTTTCTCGGATGTACACGAGTGTGTTGGCGTAGCGATTGTGGTGTTTACACTCTTTCAAGAGTTTATTCGCCATGGCATCAGCGACGTCGACCATCACGCAGCGTTCATGGTCGTACTCAAGGTCATCGCCATCGGCATTGGCTCGGTCGCGCTCGCGGCCGCCGTGTGCTTTATCTCGGCATTTATGCTCAAGGTAGTCGTCGCATCCCTCTTTTTATTCTTTACGACATGTGCGGATCTAGATTGCCGACCCGATGCTGCAGCAGTACCCGCACTATGAGATCTCGATCGTGCTTCTCTCGGCCTACATTAGGTATTATGCGTGTGTCCTGACGACTGAATCATCTCAACGGTGTCGCTAGCTACGTGGTCGGCGACCTCGCGGGTCTCTCTGGCATCGTCGCGCTCTTCTTCTCCGGCGTCCTCATGAGCCATTACCACTTGACCAACATGTCGCAGGAGAGTGCGACCGCGCTCAAGCATCTCTTGTCGACGCTCGCGTTTCTGGCCGAGAACTTTATCTTTCTGTACCTCGGCGTCTCGGTCGTGGCCTGTACGACGACTCTCCTGCGCCCTCCCGTACGACGACTCTCTTTTTTTGGTGCTATTAGACTCGTCGTCGTTCAAGTGGGACTGGCGCTTTCTCATTCTGCAGCTGCTCGTGCTGCTTTTGGCGCGTGCCGCCAACACGTTCCCGCTCTGTGCCCTCGCCAACCTCGGCCGGAAGGACGCGATTCCGTTTTCGGTATCGATGCTGAATTGGACGTGTAAAAGGAGCTCTTGTTGATGTAGCACATGGTGGTGATTTGGTTTTCGGGCCTCCGCGGTGCAATTGCCTTTGCCCTCGCGCTCAACGTCTATACGCCCGACGAGTCGCACGCCGGCGTCATCAAGAGCAGCACGCTCTTCACTGTCATGTTTACGACGCTCGTACGAGCTGCTCGAGCTCTTGACGCGCGTCTCATGCTCGCTGTAGGTCTTTGGCGTCTCGACCGGCCCGCTCCTGACGTACGTCGGGCTCGGAAAGCGCAATGCGTCGTCGCCGTATCTGTACAGACTGCCATGGATGATGGCATCGTGCGAGGACGATGGACGATGATGGCTGCCTTAGGCGTCCCGAAGCGGTCAAGCTCCTCGACGAAGTGCACGAGTGCGGCGGCGACCCGATCTCGCCGACGGCCGAGACGGGCATGCATGGCATCTGGAACGACGTGGACGCCAAGTACCTCATGCCCGTCTTTGGCAACCAGCGCCACGACAGCGAGTCGATCCATCCGACCGCCGCCAGTCGGAGCAGTAGTGGGTCGTCGGACTACGAACGCCCGTGATCTCTATTGCGCCATTTATATTTCGGTCTTTCTCGTCGTGTGCTTCGTGGAGGTCGGAAGGCGCCTCGTCGCGCGGTCAGGGGCCAGCTCTCGTCGGCTGTCGGCGGCGTCTGTGTTGATAAGAGACAGGAATATGGATGGCAGGCCGGTTGCTGTACAGGAAAGGACGTGGGCGCGGCGGAGGCACAGGAGCGACGACGACGATCGATCGATCGATCGAAGGATCGCGCGTCGTCCCATGGGGCCTACTATATCGGTGGGTCGTCGCGCCGGCGGCGGTAGGTGGCACAGAGGGGCACGAGGCAGCGCGCTTCGGCGCAGTCGCGCGCATGGTCCTGCACGATCATGGTCCAGAGCTTGCACGCCGCGCAGGTACTTCGGTCGTGGCCTGCGGGCTGCGTCGCGAGGTGCAGCTCGACCTTCTTGACAAAGGCCAGCGTCGAGGCGCAGAGCTTGTTGTCGCAGCCGACGCAGGTGGCGACGTGGCGCAGGCCGCGCAGCACCGACTGCATCTTCTCGGTCTGCAGGACCGGGTTGGGCCGCACGCAGGCGCGCTTGGTCGCTGCATGCTGCTGCTGCTGGTCGTTGTCGTCCTGGCTGTTGTCGTCCTCGAGGAGCCGGCGCTTCTTGAGCTGCAGTAGCGCCATGGTCGATATCGAGAATGAAGGCCACCGAATCACCGAGGGGGCGGCGCCGACCATCACTCGGGCGCCCGCCGCCCACAAAGAACATGCGCGCAAGCTTCCCGATTGGCTGCATTGTTCCCAGCATCGTCTCAATCGAGTCACAACCAAGCCAACGTCAGTGATGGTCTGACAATCCAGTCGTGAACGCTGCGAAGAAGATTGTGGCGAATGGAGCGGCCACCGAGGCGGCGAATATCGTGATGACGTCGTTGCGATTGCCGTGGATCGGTCGAACCCCAACCCACGGAGCCAAGTTGTTGAGCAGGCGACCTTGGCACATGTGTCCTACGGGACGAGAGGTATCTCGCCGTCTCAGCTAATACCATTGTAATCAATGATCGTATGGCGCCGAGCACTTTGCATGCGGTTCATGTAAATCTTGTAGAGGGTCTCAAAATGCAATATCGATCAACGCCTGGACGGGGTTTGCTCGTTGAGGGGGCCATAGAAGACGGTCGTGGGAAATGCACATATATCCGGATCCGGGAGAGGGCGAGTAACGCCAGACACAACCGCGCAGATCTTATCCGGACAAAGCGCACGATCAGCCGCGCAAGCAGAGTCACAACTCAGCTTAGGCCCATGTGAAGCCCATGCCCTGCATAATGACGCTTTCGTAATATAATGATGCAGCGAGCTCTGAGCCTTTGACGTCGGGGTGCCATCTTTCGACGCTTGAGGCTCGTCGCCTGGCGCAGAAAACTGGCGTGCGGGGTCAGGTGAGTGCATGCATAATCGTCAATGGTCGAGTGGGCACGCAGCCATTTCCTTTGGATCATCTGAGAAAGAGTTCATGTACAGTAGCTGATTGCTCGGCATTGATGGCAGATAGCTATCGCGGATCTATCATGTTCTTGGGCTAGAGGTCTGTCTTGGGCGGCATAGCCCTTTATCGAGTTGGTTGGTGGTGTCACGAGCGCAATCGCGGAAAAGGGTTCTTGCATTCATTCTTAACGCGCTCCACGTACCTAGTATAGCTTCTTCCAGGAACCTTGCACGGCTTTGCCAGGGAGAAACTCCAGTCCACGCACGTCCTCGAGTCGATATTGGCAGATGAGGCGTCTTAGCGTCCGGCCAATTGAGTTGAGTGGGTCGTCGTCACGATCTGAAATCCCGTGTTCTCGCATTTGATTGGTCCAATATGGCGGGCGTTGTCCAATCCGTGCGCCGTATTTTATGTTTGCCAGCGCGAGGCCAGTTCCAGCTTGACCATGCCCATCCCGCTGCTCGGCGGATCGCTCTACTACGTGGCGTACGACGCACCCGTGGCCACTTCGCCCGACGTCCTCTACCTCTACGCCGACTACCGCTACATTGCGTACTTTGAAGACTTTGGTCCGTTCCACTTGGGCACGACGATGCAGTTCTGCGACGACCTATCGAAGCTCCTCGCCCAAGCCAAGCGCGAGAAGAAGGTCGTGCACGTCTGCACGCGCCATGGCCTCGAAGAGCAAGCCAACACGGTGCATTCTCAATTGCAGTAGCCTCTCGCTGCTACGTGTACATGCTTTAGGTCTGCCTCGTGGGTTGCTACGCTGTACTGTGCGCTGGCATGACCCCAGCCGACGCCCTACGCCCATTCCGCGACATGCAGCTCGCCTATTTTCACGACGCCACCGACGACGAGTGTTTGTTCGAGCTCTCCGTGTTCAATGTGGTCGAAGGGTTCGCCAAGGCGCTGTCACTCGAGGTACGTGGTTCGAAACCGCGACCGCGCATGCCTTTTTCAATATGTCGATGCTAGTACGTCGTCCGCGATCAATTTCGTGTGGCCGACTATGTACACCACGAACAAGTCGAGCATGGCAACTGGAACTGGGTCACGCCGCGCCTCTTGGCGTTTGCTGGTCCGTCGGCGACAACCCACCCGCCGTCTTTTTTTGTGCCGCATTTTCGACGCCACAACATCACGCTTGTCGTGGGCTTGAACGAGCGTTCGTACGACGCCAACGACTTTGTCAAAATGGGCATTGAGCACGTCGACTTGAGCTTTCCCGATGGCAGCAACCCGTCCGATACGCTCTTGCGCGCCTTCTTTGAGGCCTGCGACGCGACACCTGGGGTACGGTCTTGAGATCGAAGCATCATCATAAGGGCATGTACGCTGGCGTAGGCGATCGCAGTGCATTGCAAAGCCGGACTGGGCCGCACGGGCACGTGTATTGCTGCCTACCTCATGCAGCGCGACGGGTTCTCGGCCAAGCAAGCCATTGGCTGGTTGCGGTACCTCGTATCAACTCTCGTGCCAAGAATGCAAAATGAGATGTAGACTATGCCGCCCGGGTAGCGTCATTGGTCCGCAACAAGACTTTCTCGTTGCCAGCGAAGAAACCAAGTGGGTGTCGATGCTGCCACACGCTGCCGAGCCACGTGTACGAGCAAGGTTTATGGAGACACGGACAGGACTTTAAAGTGCTCTGTCTGTAGGCCAAGCTGCCAAGCGCCGCGTGGAACCAAGGCGCGCAGCTGTTACTGCAGCGCAAGCGCAAGCACTGTTCAACACGAGAGACGAATGCGGGCAATGTGCGCCTCAAAACGTAGTGCTCCAAGTGTCTGCGAACATGCGCGCACCTGCCCGTTTTGAATGTATACGTACAATAAAGTACATTTCACTTTATTTAGCCAGAAGACGCTACCAGCTGCATGGCGATGCTCTCGTTCAACATGAACAGTTGCAGAATAAGATCTGCAGGCATCACTTCTACGTGGACGCAGGGACTGCCACGTCACTATCTGAGTAGCAAATGACGTGGCAGCATCCTGTCCTCCCTCCTTCGACAAGAGACCGAACGACAAATATCGATTCGGATAACACATACATCTAATAGAATTGATGGGTCGAGACAAAATGACCTACTAGGGTGAAAAGAGCTCGTCTAAAAAGCTGCATTCGTCTTCGGACCACTGCGTTGGAGGCTGTTGGACGTCGACGGGCTCCATATCGAGCTGGATATCAGAGAGGAGCAGCGCGACGATGGCCATGTCGGTGGTATCGGTCGTCGTAGCGCTTCGCGGCCCAGAAAACGGAATCGGCTCGGGCAAGCCGGACGCGACTTCACGCTGGCGCTGGGCCAAGATGTGCTGCTTGCGCTGCGCCCGCTGGCTCTGGCGGCGCTTGGCGGCGTACGCTTTCTGGATCGCATTGGCTTTGCTGCGATGGTACTCGCAGAGCGTGTGCAGCACGCCGCTACGCCGATAAATGCGCGGGTTGGGGCATCGCGAGTACGTGTACCGACATCGCTCGTCGTCCGTGGCCGGCAATACGCTGCTGCTGTGACGCGTGCACATGGTAATTCATTCTGGCTCTAGCTGCCTTCGTCGTCGTCTCGGTGATCGCGCAGGCAGACGCAAGCGACAACAAAGCTTCGACCATCAGTCTAGCCAACGAGACGAATTTCAGCGACGAGGGTCGCGATGCGCTAATGTACGTTCAGTGTACACGTACATTTCAATACTAAAAAAGAGATTAAAAACGTACACTACGGATGTTCGAGAACGTGTTCGTCAGGAAATCTTTGGACTGTTGACGCGGCAACGGGACATGGAGTCGGAAAGGATTTTATGGAGCACAACACAAACTATCTACATTCGCGCTTACTTGTGTGCCGTTTGGATTGTATGTATCGTGTGCGTCCACAGATCGCGGCCGCGTCATACGCAGTGGTGCTTACTTGTGCCATTTACATGCACGCTGCGCTCAACGGGTTTATTCGAGCGGCATGAATCCGATCTAGATGGATACAAAATACTGCCCATGAGAGACTCACTGGATAGTTCAATAGTGTTTCGCGTTATCTTTGTGTTTCAAAACAATACAACGTACTCGTACATATTAGAGACTAGCAAAACCTCCTGTCGCCTCACTCACTCGCGGCGCTGATGGCCTCGTCGGGTTTGTCTGCCCTCACCTATTAATCTGGGGTCCGGTGCACACGACGATGCACTCCGTGCGGTGCTTTCAAGCGCTCGTGGTCGAGATCATATCTGTAGCTACGCAGACTCGAGTGAGGTCGTTTATGGACGTGAGGCGTTGGTGCCTCGAGGTAAGACACGCGGTAGCGTGCGCTTGGTGCAGCCCAACTGCATCGAGGCTGTTTCGGCAAGATAGAATGAGGCGTGGCACTTGCCTGCAAGTGCATCGTGTCGTGGGCGGGGCATAAACATGCATGTCGGCCTTTTGATTTTGAGGTGCAACCAGTGCTGCCTTCGCACCGGAAACGAGCTTGGTGTTTCCACAGCTCTTAGTAGTTACTAGAAATGTGCGTTTCTCAACATGGTTAACTTATTACATTATATATACTTCTAGGACACGCGCAACTTTGTTGTCACTCGGACGGCATGAGTTCGGAGAGGAATTCCTTCTCCTCGTCCGAGAGTGGCGTCGCTTCCGACCACACGTTGGTCGGCTCCATGTTGTCGGTCATGACCATGTCGCTTGTCATCTCGGGCAGAAACATCGTGAGCGCTTGGAGATCCATTGGGCTCGATCGAGAGCGGCTGCGGCGGCGAGAGCGGGCGATACGGGATCGGCTCCATGGGGCCGCTGTATCGGATGGGTCGCGGCGGCAGGCCGGCAGCACCGCGCATCGCGCGTAGCCGCTGGCGGCGCTTGGTCGCATACGTCTTTTGGATCATGTTGGCCTTGTTGCGGTGGAATTCGCAGAGCGTGTGGAGGACGCCGTCGTTGCGGTACGTGCGCATGTTGGTGCACGACTTGTAGGCATATGTGCACCGGAGGTGCGCGGGCTGGGACATCTTTGGCGGAAGCATAAGAAGGGAAAAGCAAAAGTGATGAAAATTGGTTGGTATCGCTTGCAAATCAGGGCATTCGCGGATCCGGCCCGTCGCACGCGGCGCTCCAAGATTACCCGCCCAAGGTAAACTTTTCTTGGCTCCAGTAGCGTGCGACATGGCCGTGGACGGTTGTACGTACGCTTAAATTGAATGTACGTAGGGAATGTACGGTACGGTCCTCGTGATCACAGTGTGACACGCTTGTGGGAAAGTGGACGGTGGTGTTGGCAAAGATCGTTAGACACGCGGGGTGCTGCGACATCTGCGCGATCTTTTGGCCGCTGAGTGGTGGCGACGTCGACGGTGCCAGCGTCGAGTAGCCGCGATCGCATGCGTGCTCGACGCAGGGCCTGCGATATGCCGCTGTGTTTACATGCCCTGTTGCTTGAGGCCATTCACCGACAGACGACGACGACGACCGGTTCGACTGAGACGCCGCGCTGCAGCGATGACTTGTTCATGTAGCTAGCTGATGAGTCGAGACGCTTGCCAGTTACATGCAGCGTCGCGTCAACGCCATAGATGCTGTTGCGTCTTGTTCGTCTTTTCGAACACACCCAGCGAGTGATTGGAACCAGTCACGCCGCACCCAGAAACGGGATCGACGCGAGCATAAATATGCTGCTCTGCTGGGGAGCGCTGACCACATCGTACCCTCGCTCACGGCTTCTGTCCATGAAAAATAGGATCGACGGCATGTTGAAGTTGCCGCGCGCCTGGCTGAGGTAGGAAATACGACGACCACGTGGTCAATATTGCACTTTATGCCTTCTGGCCTGCCTCATGGCAACAACGTTGGCGGCTTCTGGGTGACGGTGTGGCAAGTGCACTTTGAATTGGCTACTCTGTGGAAGGTGCTGCGCAACCAAAATGTTGAGGCGTTAGACGCGCAATCCAAGATACCAGAAGAACGGTTGACCATACGTTCGTGATTGCTCGAGAAACGTATCTGTTCGATTTTTCGACGCTTCCTTGCACGTCGTGACCGCTCCGCGTGTCTCCGTTGCTATGCACTTGGTCCCGTTTCGTCTTTTCGCAGTGAGGGATGGGATGGTGTTTCTTGCAGCGTTCTTTCTTCTTGATCACTGTTCAAAATGGTTCTCGCACACTAGTACATGAAAGGCTTCTACACTCGTGGCGCGTGTCCGTGCGATCGTCCAATGCTTTCCTCTATGAAAGCACTGTACGGGCATCCAATGTATTGATGTCTGCCTGGTGGCGGGCGATGCGGGTTTCGCTGAATGCTACGCCTGCAATTCGGAAAATGCCTTTAAGGGCTGTTTGGTCCGTCTTCTCGCCGAACACCCCTTCCACGACTTGGAAATGGCCTAACGGTTCTACTAAAGTACTAGTATGCCACGATGTGTTGGTTAATAGGACCGTCGCGGGCCTTTTTGGTGCTGCTCGAAAGAAGAGCCCGGGAGCTGACGCGGTAGCGTCGTCCTCGGGCGCCGACGGCGTTGCGGTTGAAGGAGAAGCCACACATTTTCTATTGTGATATAAATTTTGCTTCAACCGCGTCAACATCAACTTTTACAGTCAACGATCTTCGTGTTGCCGTGGTTGCAACCGACTTTTGACGGCGCCTCCAGTCGGATAGACCAGCGAGACGACCGTGGCTTCAAGACGACCAGCATTCTAGTATGAAAAATGCCTCTGTGCGATGTCAGGCCGAGTCGCTCTGGCGCTGGCAACCACATATGCATCCATCCCTTTGAGCCGTCAGTCTGCAGAAAGGCTCGTTATACATCCCAACTTTACGCCAGTCAAGTCACCGGCGTCAACCAGCCAAGCAAGTGCATGGCCATGCACAAAGCGAATCAAAGGACCCCAATCCCGCGCAGTGACTACCAACGCTGGCAGTAGAGCGCTTTTACGCATTCTAGACTAGTCAAGTAGAAACTCCAAGTCCAGGCCTCGCAGACAATGAAACGCCGAATGAAAAGACTACAGACAGCTACGATTATTATTGGCAAGTAAATAGGGTGTACAGACGCAGAGTACAACGGCGACGCGTTGTGTGTGTGGCGGTGTCAAGGAGAAAAAACGTCCAAGTGACCGCAATAGCAGCAGGAGGTGCTGGACGAGGACTCGTCGTTCAAAAGATATCGGCGAGGAACTCGTACTCTTCTTGCGAGAGCACCGAGGACGCGTCTTCGAGCGGCTCCATAAGGAGAAGGTCGTCGTCTTCAACCACGTAAGCGTCAAAGGACGCGGTCTCGAGCAAGTTGAGGAGCGACATCGTCATTGGCAGCACTGGCGTCGTCGTCGTCTTGGTCGTTTGGAGCTTGCGGAGCGCGGCCTGCTTCCGCTGCTCGCGCTTTTCCTGGCGACGCTTGGTCGCATACGTGCGCTGGATCGAGTTGGCCTTGTTGCGGTGGTAGTCGCAGAGCGTGTGGTGGTCGCCGTCCTTCTTGAGCGAACGGACGTTGGTGCACGCCTTGTAGGCGTACTTGCACTGGAGCTCGGTCGGCACATTCATCTTGGCGAGCATCTTCGTTGCTGGTGGTCAATTGCAAAGTGAGATCTTGGAGAGACTCCAAGACCGGAACGTCAAACTGCATGCGAAATGAGTGAGCGACTTGAAATTTTACGGGCGCGAATTCAGCAGAGTGGCATACCGTACAAGACATCATGTACGGCCGGACGGCTCTATTTTCGGCATATGCCACCGTACGACCTCGACGCCTAAACCCCCACATCAGCTCCCCACAATACACGCGGTGACACCACACAACGCCAGCTACAGTCTATGCAACGATGATAGGAGCTCATGGCGGGTACCGATCCCATCTAGGACTTCCCTCTCGTACAGGCAACGCCCGCATAAATGCGGCGGAAAGGTTGCGTGCCGTGTCTCTGCAGTAGTGACTTTATTTTCGGCATAAAATGCCGAATGTGAGACAGCGTTTTTCGCAATGTACGCCCGTACACGCGTCTCGTACATAACATTCGACACGAGGCATGAATTCCAAGACGAGGCGGCATTCAGCAGCACCACGACGTGAGCATGACGCGCCTGCGATATATAAGATCGGCGTCATTGACACTCGTGCGTCATCGTAGCCGTGTGCTAAGAAATCGGTGCAATTTTCGCGCCCGTTCTGCAATGCTGTCCTGCTGCAAGTGATTACCACATTGATCGATGGTGCAATTCAAGGAGGATATGCTTCGACGGGACACGCAGGAGGGTGTAGAAACGAGGTTACGACTCGATGGTTAGTAGTCGAATTGTCGAGAACGCCTTTGTGATTCGTATCGCTATGCCAGGGGTGATCACTAGCCACCGCAAGGGCACGCGACAACGCGCCTCGATGGCCAACCAGGTCTACCGGTAGTATTGATCAGTCCACACCAACAGACTGGATCATCCAATGCATAACACAAACAAAGTTATATCGTGATCTTGTGATTGTAGTTCCGTTGAGTGTCGCGAATGACTTGTGTCGGCTCGGTGCACGAAATAGCAAGCTGGCTTGGCTTGTCCGGTTGCATAAGCTATGGCAGCTGCTCCCGTGCGCGATGCACAGCGCTGCAGTGGCTTGCGAGCGCATCTATGCACGAGACCGAATACAGGTCGTGTCTAGTGTCTGCTCACGTCAACGTGCATGCCCGAGATGGCGTCAAAATGTATCCTTTCGTATGGATTCGGCCTCAGCGCTGTGATCACTGTGAAACACCCTGCAGCTCTCATGCCACCTGCCTCACAGGCCTATCAACGAGGCGAGTGACAGACGAGCTTGCGCTTGACGACCTTTATTTGGACTAGATCACATCCAGAGAGATACACGATACATGATGATGGACCAAACGCGACCTTCTGTGGAAATAGATACCGACCGATACACGCTTTGCCAGGTACAAACTTGGCAATAAGAAACGAAGAGACGCAATGTGAACGTGGATTACAGCTCATTACAATTGCTGCTGACCGCACTCACAGACCTCGCCTCCGTTTCGGCCGACATACTAAGCAGTGGGACGTCCGTAGCACTGCAACTTTAACCATGGCACACCCCCACCGATTACGCCACCAGCCGTAAACCGTTGGGGCAGGTTTGTGGCTCACGCGGCGGTATCCGTTGCAAGCGCAGTGTCCTCCTAGCCGCCGTCCTCGGACCCTTCCTTGCACTAGGCACAAGCCTTGCGTCGCGGCTCAGCACCTCGACAATACCAGTAGGCACACAAAGCCGTCTGTCGTTCAGACTCAATACCCCTACACCTGGCACATTACGCTGCAACGCCGGTGCGCAAGGGTCTCTGGTAGAGTCGGAAGCTTGGCGCGCGGCTATGTTCATGTACCGGCATGGCAGATACCTTGTCATGCACCTTGACGCGCACCGCGAACGCTGCTGCGCGGGTTGCCAAGAGACTAAGTTCTGCTCGTTTGGGATAAATAAGAATTGATATTACGGTTTCAAAACGACGATGACGCTACTCAATCGACGAGCGTACATAGAATGTCAAAGTCATCGGCTGACAACTTGAGGCGGTCGGTAAAAAGGCGGCTGGTCATGAAGAGCGCCGCGTCCGGGACTTCGAGGCTACATGACGTCGTGTCCGATGGAAGGTCGTCTTCAAACAAGAGCGAGAGGTCGACCAGATCGTTGGGTTCGATCGCAAGCGCCGCGTCGGGCAAGAACGGGGCCGGGTCGGGCATCACAAGCGCCGGCGACCGGCTCCGCGGCGGCGACTTGCGCTGCATGCGGAGCTCTTGACGGCGCTTGGTGGCGTAAATCTTTTGAATCGAGTTGGCCTTGTTGCGGTGGTACTCGCACAGCGTGTGTGGCTCGCCGTCCTTCTTGAACGTGCGCGTGTTGGGGCACATTTTGTACGGGTACTTGCAGCGCGAGTCAGGCGACGAGGGCATCATAGTCGTATTACACTGAGATGAGTGCAATCTGGCAAAAGGTAAAGTGGGGAAATTCAAAATGGAAAAATTCCAATCCCGCGACGACGGCGACGTGTGTCTATTGGAACGGTAACAAATGGAGGCCCATCCTCGCAATTGCATTCGGGCCAGACCCGCTTCTGATGCTGGACCGCGAGCATCGCAGATACTTGGAGTCGTCGTAACACTAGCTTCCCGCACCTTCCACGTGGCCAAACGCAACGATTTACAAAAGCCAACGTACGGACAAGCCCTTCCGGCACAAGGCGCCGCCTCGAGACGGTCTGGATCCCTCGCGTCCCGCGCGACGTTCCAGTCCGTACGTTCTTGCGAGTTTGCCCGCGACGCTCCTAGTGGATTAGCTAATCGTAACCACTCGGGTACGGTAATGGTCGAGCCTACTACAACCCTGCTGCGAGGCTGGTATAAAGCCGACGCGGCGTCGTCGAGCCAGATGCGACTGGCCCTTTGAACGCATAATCCGTTGTAATGGTCGGCTTCGACCAAAGGAGCGTTTGATTGGCATATCTGTTTCTGGCC
>NW_012156581.1:0-970 GCF_000151545.1 Saprolegnia parasitica CBS 223.65
TGTTTTGCACCGAGTCCCACAAGTTGTGCTCGACGATGAGCTTGAACGCGGGGTCCTTGTTGGAGCACATGGAGCCCTAGCGAAGGGTAAGTGCCGCTGACGACATCATGAATCGCGTACCTGGCTGAGGTAGATGCGGAGCGCGTGGTCGTACTGCTCAGTTGCCGTGTAGAGCTCTGCGAGCGCTTCCATCAGGAAGGCAGTCTCCATGCTCATGTGGTCGGCTTCCGCAAGCCGGCGCCGACGCACGGTCGTCTAGAACACGTGCCGTGATGAGTTGTTCTCTGGCTGCCTTAAGTGCACGGGCACCTCGAGCTGGTTGATCCACGCGTCGGCGTCTTAGAGCGGCTCGAATGGCGACGCGCTCTCAATGTACTCGCGACTCGACTGCACGGGCAGCTTGTCCTGGAGGCGCGGCTTGGGCCACTTGCGAATGATCTCGAGGAGCGACGCCGGGTCCGTCTCGAGAAAGTGCGTCAGCACCATCTCGTACTGGCTCGACGGCAAGCGCGGGTTGGCCGTCGGCATGTACTTGGCGATCGCGCCCAGCGCGCCCTTCTGCGCAAAGACGTAGACGTACTTTTCCCAGAGGTGGCCCGCGAGGAGCTGGTGACACACGTCCGCCGCTTTCGCAAACGCCTTGGGAGAGAATGAGTTCGCCGAGGTAGTACTCGACCAGCTCGTCGAGCGCATGCTTTTGGAGACTCGCCACGTCCGTGAGCGCAATGTTGAGCGCCGCCTCGTACGAGCGCGACGCCAGCGCGTACGCGACGCGGTCGTCGACGTCGCGGCGCCGGCACAGCACCACGTCTCTCGGCGCGCAGAGGTACAAGACGCGCTGGTCGCTCCCGAACGCCAGCGACGCCAGCCGGTAGTCGGACGCCCGAAGCTTGTCGTAGCCCTTGATCTGGAGCACGTCCGCCGCGAGGGGCTGGCCTTCAAATCGCACGAGGTGGACTTCGGGGCAAGG
>NW_012156581.1:24112-56109 GCF_000151545.1 Saprolegnia parasitica CBS 223.65
CCATGATTCGTCCAGCTAATGGGTCTACCCAAACTCATTTGCGACTGCAGGTCATGCAGTGCATCGATGCGTTGTAGTGCCGCATAGTCCCGCTAAACAGAGTACCGCTAAACAGAATGCTGGCCGTTTTCATGTTTGAGGAGCGCAGTGCCACCAATTTCATGGCGGACGTCATTGAAGCCCACGAATGCGCGAATGGCTGCGTGGAGACGATTACTGGCGACGGATTGCGGCGGGGAATGAACGAATGGCGGTTTTGGACCCGCCAATCGTCCATTTCGCCAGCAATTCGCCCTCTGAACGGACGCTTTGTGACGTAAATCGCCCGGATACGGCAACTTGGATTCGTAAATCGTCGTGTGCCACGTTATCCGGACGAATAATGCGTTCATCCGCCCCGATAATTCGTCCGTGTGGGCGAATAAACAGCTCATTTTAGACCCCCACCCGCCAAAAACGCCGGTTTTCACAATATACTGTATGGTGTAGTAGCAGTGTTCACGACTTCGGATATAATTAGTCACGAGAGGCTATCTCAGTGACGATGACGACTGACGTATTGCTACTAGAGGATAAATTGTTATCGCTGTGATGACTTTGGCTCGGGATGTACAACGCCTCCAAACGACAATACACGATGATTTGCACATAGCCTTGACCTAGGTTCTACACCAAGTGATTTCTCTTGCACAGCGAAGAATCGCATCATTCCCTTGGAGTGATCAGACAATTACTAGTACTGTACTGCAGCACTAACGCTAGATGCTGATGCCGGTCGAACCAGACGCTTGTACAGAATCTCGAGAAAAATCGTCAACAAACGCGTCCGCGAGTTCAAATCATGCAGCCACAAGACCACGCACAGATTATCAGCGCAGAGCCACGAAGAGAAAAAGCGGAGCTTGCGCAAAGATCGCACGTCCAAGAAGAAGCAAACATACCTACACAAGATAGGAAGAGCAAGGGCAAAAGAGGAGATCGTCCTTGCTGACACGACAGCAGTCGGAGAGAAAAACTGCGGATAACGTAAAATTCTAGCGGATTTTCGACTGTCGGAATGCTTTGAGTGTCTTGTCTGTTGGATATTGAATGCGATTTGAATCAATGTACCTTTATAAGTTTGCTAGCTGCTAGCCAACCTGCCCAGTTTGCAGTAGCTTTTGCAGTCATTTACGTGGTCGAAGAAGGAAAAGAGGTTTTGGGATGAACGACGTGTTGGTGAAGCTCAGGATCGACCTTTATCTCCACAAGCAAGTGGTTGTGCATCACGTTTCTTGGGTACCCTAGATATAAACACGATGGTGTCGACCATTGGAGTGTAGCAACGACCTGCAAGACTTTGCAGCGATGCTCAACAACGCGATGCAGATCGATGACAACTAGTGCATGAACTATCCTAATCGTGAAGATACTAATCCAATGCATGCTCGCTCGCTCGATCCTGGATGAGTTCCTAGCGGAACGATATAACGGCTCCTTGCGCTCGTAGACCACTTTTGCAGCCTCTCGGGATTTAAGCTGAACCGAGACAAGACGCAAGTTCTCAAGCATTCGCCTCTGCCAAACCTGCCGACGCTGCAGCTAGTTCAGCCGTCGAAGCCGACCAAGGCGCTTGGCATTCTCGTAGCTCCGAACCTGCCGCTAAACGCTCACTGCGACTACGCACTGAGTCGCCTGCGCGACCGGTTGCTCCTCTGGCGACACAAGTCGACGACCTTGGCCGGCAAGGCCACCATATTGCAAGCTGTTTGCCCACCGGTCCTCTGGTACCAGCTCGCGTGGGTCGTATCGGGCACCCCGACGGCCGCAATCATCGACAAAATGATTCTCCCGTTCATCAACGGCGAGTCGCCGGTCATCGGCGCGGGTGCGCAAGGCCACCGGCTCCTCCAACAAAGTATCGTCTTCGCGCTTTAACATCAAGCGGGCCTCGGCCTCAAGCCGGCGCTTGTTACGCGGTCAGCGCGTCACCGTGGCCACTCGCTACGCTACATGCAGGCCACGCCCACGACGTCCCCGGTCTCGGCCTGGTCGTCACCAAGCATGGCTGTCGTTGCCAACGCCTACGCGCCGTGAGGCAACTTTGCCGACCTCACCTTCGCAGACCCATCGCTTCCCCAGATACGGCGCCTGCTTACGTCCAAGGCAGCGCCCGACCAGTTCAAGTTCATGCTTAAGTACTGGTTCGACATTCGCGTGGGGCTGAGTATGCCTTCGGCGCCGTCGCCGCTGGTCCACGTACAACCGCTTTGATCCAACCAGTTTCTCCCTGTAGATAGATGTAGTTACATGGAAAAGACCACAAGATGGCACACTCGGTACACGGACGATGGCCAAGATCGGCATTACCCAAGCCCAACAGCGTCTCCTTTGAGGCAGCAACAAGCAGCCTTGATGCTCGCTGCTGCCTCGAAGGAGACGCTCGCGACAAGAACTCAACGCCTTATCCAAGCGGTGACGGCATGCCGCAGCCGTGGCCTCGGCCCACACGTGACACCGAAAGACAAGTGGCTGCTCAGCTGGCTCGCTACGACTGTAGACGCCTTCACGTGTGGCCCCGTGCCAAGCCCGACTCCTAAGTCGCCATGGCTGGTTCGACGACACAACGTTGCCGTTGACCCTGACGACGTCCGAAGAAACCCGCCGACGTCGTGCCTCGCCAAGAACGCGCTTGCAGCTTCCGACCCATCATTTGGGGTTCGATGAAGACTTCTACGCGACGCCTGCTGTCGTAGCAGCCGCAGCCGAGATCCGGCTACCCGACGCCATATTATCCGAGTACGCCGACTTCGTCTACCAAGTGATGCTCCGCGCGGTCAAGTTCCGCGCACGTTTGAACTGGCTCGACAGGGCCGACCAAGCCTGCCTCCTCTGCCCCGAGCACGAGACGTACCGCCACGTCCTCGTCGACTGCGACTTCATCAAGGACGTGTGGAGCACACTTCACGCAGTCACGGTCCCTTTGGGCGTGACGTTGCCGACAACGCTCTCGGGCTATCTCTACTCAACGCCCAAGACGGCGTCCAACATGCACCTAGCCGCGATCCGCTACCTATGGCCCGGCCTATGGCCCGTGCTCCGCGCCTGCGTCTGGCTCATCGTCTGGCGAGTCCGGAACGATCGCGTCTTTCGCACCGACCTACCGCTGCCAAGTCCATGAAGATTGCCGTCAAGGCGGCACTTGTCGCTCAACTGCACTTGCACCACGGCCTCATACAAGAGCCCGAGCTGCCTGCTCTTCGTCGGCTTCTCCGGCTCCTCGCCCAACACGAGTGGCCTCGACGTCACCTCGTCCCGCGGATCGCGTTCCTGCCTCCGCCTGCCGAAATCAAGTTCCTCAACCGAGTGTACACAACGATGAAAGTCCTACAAATTTAATTAGCACAGTTTTATCTAGTGTAATAGACGACCCACTTCAACAACAACGGTTTAACGGCTCGAGCGAAACGTGAGGAATCGTGCAATTTACCGTGCCGTGTTTGGCGGTACGAATCCACTGTGCGAGGTCGAGCTGTTGAGCGTCAGATGGAGGACGCAAGGCTCAACAGCTGCACGTGTCGAAAGCCTCACCTGACGAGGAGCGTTTCGTCCACTTGTTCGGTTGTTAACTTTCGCGGAAAGGGGTAATCGAGAAGAACAACCTACAAATGTATCAACGTTCTGTGGCCCGACCCATCCGGTGTTGAAACCAGAGTGCAAGACGATCTGCAATAGCAACTTGGAGATAGTGATGCGAGACACAAAAGTGAAAAAATCGACTCCAGATATCCTTGTGTACAAGGGGACCCTTTTCCCGTAGTCCTGAAATGTCTCTTGATCACCTGGCAGATCGTGTATCTTAACGTTTCGTCATCGATGCTGTGGATCTACTCCGAGGCGCGTTTTGTAAAACGGGTTCTGAGGATAGTCTACCGCGATGATCATTATGGCGACAGGGGTCTATGAAACCGGCGACCACGAAGATGCAATGCAATAGTTCCACGAGACCGCTGATCGTGGCGCGCCAGCGAAGCAAAGCAAAACAAAGTCCACAAAGGTATTTGCCTTGCGGGCTAGTCCAACAATTAATGTACGCACGTTGAGCAAGCCGCGTCTGAAGATCTTCGCACTCCTGGACGCCAGCGAGCTGTAGCAAGGGTATAAAATAGATGCATCTATTATATACCTTTCTGGTGCTAGTAGAAGGCGCCGTCAGCTTTTGCTGAGGCCATTCAAGGCCCGAAAAAGGACAGGTGGATTACGGTCGTGGATGCGGAGCTCAATTTCTAGCCCAAGGACAATTCATCATGGTCTCGTGCAAGTGGGTGTGGTGTACAAGTATCAAGATTGGCGGGGGAAATGAGCTTGTGTTGCTGTCTTATGCGATGCGCTCGACTTCATCTTGCGAGTACGAGTACTACGTGTAGTACATACTAGTATGCGATGTGCACTGAAGGTATCAACCAAGGTTATCTACCGGTGCCAGAGGATCGGTATGGATATGGCATGTGGATACTTCGATATCCACGGTTAAGTGAGTTTCGGCCGTCAATGTCGGCGGCTTTAAAGAAATCATTCGATGGTGTTCATGCGAAGGCCGTTCGTCGGTCCAAAGGCAAGAACGCTTCGCAAGGCGCGGTGAAGGCATCAGTAAATTTACTAGTAGCAAGGCAGATACGGTAACATCGCCAGAACGGAACTCAAGGCAATCGACCACCAAGGCGTCAGTCCAATGCAGTCGTATTACTCTGGCCGGGCAAGGCGTCACGGCGACGGATCAATTGGCGACGACCCGATGGGATCAGGGGTGACTCTATCAGTGTGCGACGAGGTGCCGTTGGCCGGAACGACAAGGATGTGGAACCATTCAGGTCAGCAGACGCTCCCCTACGGCGAGGTGCCACACCAACCCAACTGGCCAGGGCTAGAACGACAACGTCGATGGCGCCGTCGTATCAAGGCAGGGATCTGCCGAAGCATGGAGCACAGCCGTATCAAGACCAACCATTGCGGCTACGTAGCCTTTCAAGCTATGGGCCGCCTACACGCATGTCTGGGACGTCGCAGCAAGGCGCCGCTGCACAGCCGATGCGTTGGCTGGCAGCGGATTACTATCTTCGCCACCAGATCGTTTACTGCCACGTGAACCATCAACATGATACGTATTCGCAGTGAGAGATCGGCGCGGTGGTCCAAGCAAAACAGCAGGCTGAACGTGAGCAGGCATAGCGTGAACAAATCGAGGTGTCGATGGCGCCTTCGTCGAGCAGCAGCAGCGGGGCGGTTCAACACGCGCTCAGCCAGACTCGAAAAGAGCTTGCGGTCATGCACAAGATATACGAGGACTGGATGCAAGGAAAAACCGCTCGCAAGGCCAGAAGGCCCGCAGCGGCTACGATAAAGCTAAGTGGAGTGGCGATGGTGCTCGACGTAGAACAAGAGACGACCGCTCATGTCCCCCAAGACCAAGTACTAGTACAAGTTTTTGGTCAGCAGGCGCAGTGCGCATCGCTGGTGGAAGAGGCACAGCGTCAAGATTGTCAGTTGCCGATCTCGGTGGCCGACCATGTGCAGCCTGCAGCAACATTGTACCGCGACTGGCCCAGGAAGTGATGGCACGGCAGTCGACGTGGCTTAAGTCCCGAAGGGCGAGGCGCGCAATGATGACGAGGGTAAGATTGGCACGATGACGGCCGAGTACGAGACGACGACGGTCAATGCGTTCAAGGAGAACGAACCAACATGCACACTTTGAGTGCCTCGAGGCCAGCTAATGTCCTGAAGAAGAAGCAGTCGGTCTAGAAACTACTTGTGCGATTACGTCCGTGCCTGAGGCAGCTCATGAGAGCAAGGGCCACGACAACAACGCAGACCATTCGATCAAGGTCAGAAAGAGAAAGCTCGACAAGAAGACGAGCAAGCGATGCGACGAGGTGTCGCATTGGGGGTGCACCGTCGGCAAGGTAGCTGAGGTCGCGTATCGTGGCGGGGACGCACCGGGCCACGTCGTGACTGCTTTGAGACGCAAGGAAGCATCGCCATAAGACTTAGAGTCCTACTCGCGGGTAAAAATTTGCCGCGGGCTCGCGAGGACAGCGCCGGTAAAGAGCGCAGGAATGCTCAAAGGCGTCGCGCCAGGAGGTGACCTCAAACAGCAACTCGGTGCTGATGGCGCGCGGTGCCTACGGCAGGAGTCGGTGCTACACAAATGACAGGCGAACCAGGTCAACAACAATTACGAGCTTTGCCAATGGAAGCAAGCTCGGGGGCAGGGATGCGATTCCTTCGCCGACAACCGTGGTGATGAGCAAGACCACAAGCGAACCCAATAAGAAGGCGGTGCGCAATGAACGACGGCTCAACAAGGATAATCCTCGAGTCACCGCAGCAGACGGCATCCCAGTCCAGCGTGTCAAGAATGGCAAGCAGTACGGCAACAGCGCTAGGACAGCCGAAGTGTCTCAGGAATCTGACGATCTAGGGCAAGGCTTTGCGTTCGGCGAAGGCCTCATGTGCAAACTCGGCCTTTGTCGAAGTGTGACCGATTCCGCTCCCTGGCAACAACTAAAACGTGAAACACCAGACAGAGGGAGGCCGTACTCCCTAAACACCGGCTAGTGTACTATGAAGCAGAACGGAAAGTGACAGCTAAGCTACGTCTATTGACTGCTACCAAAGGCTGTACAGTCCCACATCAACGGGCTTCTCCCGTAGGACTAAACATGCAAGCAAACATCGCCTTGTCCCGGCCTAGTGGTGCTGGCTTGGGCTAGGCTCACTCAGACCCAGTGCCGCACCACTGTATGCGACCAACGGTCACACGAAGTCAAGGAGCGCGACGACGACGTCGCTGCAGCGTGATGTGTGCCGACAACGCTCATCAGCCTGCTGACTCGTTGGATGTCGGCAGCAATAGCGGTAGCAACTGACAGCGCAGTCCACGCGAAAATGCCAAGGTGACAATGCACGACCTGGGTCAGGTGAGAACTAACGGCGTCATGAAGTTTTTTCAACTGGCGTCAAAGCGCAGCAATGTGGCTACTACAGCGTCGAGCTCGGAAGATGCCAACATGGTCTCAAGCCCGACGGGGAGCTGGTCAAGCGACATGCCGCAGCATCTGAGCAGAGGCGGGCCTGCGACAAAGTGCGCAGTGCCACCCGATCGCGACAAGGCGAGGTCAACCGAGAATGCCTCATCCATGGTTGTCGAAAGCGCCGCTTCCGTGGGCCCTGGAGAGATGATCCAGCAGTGTGGTGTGCAAAATGTTGTGTTTAAGGAGCGCTACCAGTAGGACGAGTCGCCTCTGGTGGCGACCAATGTTCGTCATGACCTTACACGTGTTGAGGTGGTCAAAGTGTACGAGTGCTATGGCGGTGGTTTTCTCGTCAACCCGCCGTGAAAGAATCATTGTATTTAGTAGTGACAGAGTCAACGTAGCTGTACAGTTGACCTCGTCTCTCGTTTGTAACCCGTTGAACCAATCAACGAGGCGCCAGTCACCCAAGCCAGACCCGACTTGAGGTCATTGCAACAGCCAATTCAACTTCTGGAGGTGGTCAGCACCCAGTTCGAAGAGTCTTCTTCGGCGATCAACTCGGGAGACGATCCTCGTGTCTAAATGGCGCCAGCTATACGTGGCTTGCCCGCAGACATGATCATCGACATGACGATCAGCCTGTCGGAGTCCAGCTGCGAGAGGCAAGGACTCGTGGGCAACGTCGTGAATGCTCGGATGACCGAGCAGCCCGATCCGACTGCAGATCAAAGCGTGGTTGGCAGCAAGGAGCATGCCGACAAGGCCATGGATGATGACGGTCGTCGGCAAGGTCTTTAGTGGGTCCCCACGCAGGTGGCGACGGATGCGCAGCATTCGCTGCCGAAAGGCCGCCGGCGAGTATCCGGTGTTGTGCTGTCAAGCAGCAACGAGTACGACTGTGCCCAAGGAGCAACGATCGTGGCAAGACGTTAATCATCTTAGCCTCGTCCTTCAATAGCTTCGCCCCTGGCTTCCAAGTGTTCTCGAGTGCATCCAGCCCGCGCCACTTGACACGCAGAGACTAGTTGTCGTCCTCGTCGCCTTCAACATACGCGGCGTGTCCCTCGGGAACTTGCGTCTTGTTGACAACTTTGGTGCAATATATCTCGAGCCTAAAAATTTGTTAGATGGACTCCGACCCATCGCACGGGTCTTCAACCTTTGAGATGTCGTTGGGCAGGGCTTGGACAAAGCGTCTTGGTCCGAGCCACTGCACTTGGGGCTTCGTCGATAAGACAATTGCAACCCGTCCAACCTGGATGTAGTCGCCGATCGTCAGCGTAAGCCCTTGTAAGCCCTTGACATTGAGCTTGGCGTTACGCCGTTTGCGCTCAGCTGCCCGTGGCTTGTCGCGACCACCTTGGTCACGCAATGAAGCTCGTCTTGAGCTCGCGCCATATCGTCGAAGAGCTTGGTTTATTTCCACTGTTCGAGATGCGCTTGCGACACTTCGATCATGCCATAGTTGAAGAGTGTCGAGCACTTTGCCTGGCGGCAGCTCGGTCATCACCGATGTGGGTGGGAGCCTCTAGGCGCATATATGAGGTCATGCTGAAACGCTGGCTTGAGCACCC
The DNA here is from genome assembly GCF_000151545.1 of Saprolegnia parasitica CBS 223.65. NCBI lineage: Eukaryota > Oomycota > Saprolegniomycetes > Saprolegniales > Saprolegniaceae > Saprolegnia > Saprolegnia parasitica. Next base: position 32,703 of record NW_012156581.1, read on the forward strand.
GCCAGTTTTCCGACTGCATCTTATGCATCTTGCTTCGCGCGTCATCGGCGCGGATAATCGCCGTTAGTTGCAGACCGCCTTGGGTACTGGTCACATGGTCGATCAACGCATGTTGAGGTCCTCCGTCGGGAGCGACTTTGCATACAATGCATCGTGGGCAGACGACGCCACGCTGTTCAAATCGAGAGCATGGACAATCGTTCGCCCGACACTTCGATGGCTAGTTGCAGTCAATGACACTGGATTTGCGGCACCGTCGTACTGTATACTGTTGAGGAGCCTTGCCCACGAGCGCTTCGGCGCCCATTGCCACACGCTTTTCGTGACTATGGCTTGGAGACAATCGCGTTCTTTCTTGCGCTTGTTGTCAGCGAGCCCAGTCGGCGACTGCTGCGAGGTGTCCTCGACACAGCCGCGGTTATCAGACATTCGAAGACACATCCTGACTCATTTGACTTGAAGGTAGACTTGACAGACAACGACACATTGTCGTCGCTTTTCGCCGACAGCGCGAGCGGTGCCGCCTGAACGCATTGCTCCGTTGTGGTATAGATGATTGTGCAACTCTTCGAGAGCCCCGGTCGATTACCGTTCGACTCGCTCGGGAAGTTGCTGGTCGACAACGCCTTATAATCGCACAAAAGCGGGCGCCAATTGGTTGCCCTTGTCCTGGTGCACAAAACTTCAAGGGACTTGCAACGGAAGCGTGTCGTCAGCATCATAGCCTCAAGGCCGCAAGATAACGCACGTGCTCGCGATCCCTTTCACCTGGCGCGCACCGGCAGACTTCATCCATCGTGGTGGTGTCGCCACTAACACCTACATCATTGAAGCAGACGCACCGACTGGTATCGTCTTCCTTGGTCGCCTGGAAGCTGCCGCGCGGCACCGTCATACGGCTGTTGTTGATGGTCCCAGAGTCGTTGAGCACCACAAGCTTCGCGTCGATCGAGTGAACATCGGCCTTAAGAAATGTCTCAAGGACGAAGCGTTTAAGTCGGCCTCGGTCCAGCTCAAGAAGGCACTAGAAGCAGGCGTGATACGAGCGACTGGCAATCTATGGCACGGGGAGTGATGTGCGCCGAACACATCGACCAAAGTTTTTCGCCGGTGCCAGAGGATCGGTTTGGATAGGACCCGTGGATACTTCGATATATACGGTTATGCGGGAGTTTCAACCATTTATTGAGGTCGACTCTCGAAAAAATTCTCCAGCACACACCAATATGGATCTGAATATTAAATATTACTCAGTTTCCATCTTGGGCGTTGGTGTGCTTGCGAAGGCTGCTTGGTGCTCCAAGGACTAGAACGCCCTGCAAGGCGCGAGAAAGATATCATCCGGAGCGCGATCAAACAAGCGTACCTCCAACCGATGCGCCACGACCGACCCATCCAAACACATCACTTTGCTCGAATCGTAGAGCGACTTTGCAGCATAAATGTTGTTGCTGGTATTCTAGTCGCGCAGCTTCCAAGAAAAGACTCCACAGTCCCGTCTGTGGTTAGATCATACAATTGAGTGCATGTCGATGAAAACCATGGTAATGTCACGTCTACGGCCTTTTTCTTCATTCATGATCTTCTCGTCGACGCCCCCACCATTGACGCCGTCTTAACCGCTGTAGAATGGGTTTTACAGGCAGTTGTATGTCAGGCACGCAGAGACTGGAACGCTATCCGCGGGACAAGATACCGGCACAACCGCTTGTGTTGCGCGAAAAACCGACAAGTGCTCGGGCTCTTTAGTATCATTATGCCTTCGCAGAAGACGCGATGGTTCAGACCCGCCCAACGCTGAGCCAGACACAAAGCGCAGCACGAGCAAGATGCATTCAAATGCGTATTTTGTACGTTTTATATTGTCTTTGGTGCTAAGAAGAGGGTGGTTACCAGGAAGCGTCGTCGGCAATGCCATTAGTCAACGAGAAAATGATAATACGTCTCGTGCACGGACAAAAGCTGCCAGCTTGATTGGCCCTGCCAAGCCAGTACATGTGAGTCGAGAGCTTGACGGCGCGAAGCACCATCCGGTAGACGAAGTCGGCATACTTGGGTAGATGGCGTCGAGTGGTCGGATCTCATGTGCAAGATGCTTCGAAGAAGTCGTTACTGACGTTCAATTGACAAACAGGATTGCGTTCTCGGGTGGGAGGGGCGTATCAGCTTCAGCCGTCGTGGTCCTGGTCAACGTCTTGGCCACGTGCGCAATTGAATCAGCCATGGGGGCTTGTATTAGCAATGGGCAACACGTAAAGGCGTCAACGGTCGTAGCAAGTCGGTCAAGCCACTGGGTGTTGAATGCGGTCCGAGGTCGCGGTGGTGACACTTGGGCGTCACCGCTTGCACGACGTGTTGAGGTTTTTCCGATGGTGTCTCTGTCAGGTAATCAATGACCATCACGCATGAAGAGGTTTGTTTTATGCTTTGGCGCAAAGACAATGCTCTGGTGGAGATATCGGCGTTTCTGTGCGCCCTTGCCGACGACCGGCGTTCACCAATTCTACACTAAAGGAATGTGTCGATGCTAGCGGACGGCCGGTGCGACGACGTGAGCTGGTTCCAGAGCGCCGACAGACAGACGTCTTACAGAATTATGATTGTACTAGGGTGAGCCCTGTGGCCCCATGGTCATACACTCATTGGGCGTATGCAGTAGGCATTGGAGCAACGACAGTGCCTGGTTAGCGGGATCATTTGGTTGCTGCACGGGCGTCCCGAGTGTAAGCAGCATCCGCTCTTGAAATTGATCTGCCGCGCAGCGATAAGGCAGCCGCGGTTTTGGTCTGCATCCGTCGGGTCCAGACGGCCAATGTTGTCGTACATAGCCAAAAAAACGTAATACTCGTTGTAAGCTCTTGGGGATGGTACACTCCGTCGGCGTTGTTACTGCAGCAAGGAGAATGATTTTTCTATCTTGTTGCGTCCTGTCGAGCGGTGACACGTCGCACGACAGCGGGCACCGAGGCTCAAAGTCCGGATCTGAGTCGATTCCACTTGCCATCTCCGGCTCGGGCTCAGGGTCTGACTCGACTCGTTGGGGCCGTTTGGCAGGGCCCATGTCATATGTCAGGGTTGCCGTGTTGACGCGCTGGCGTGGATTTGGTCGCGGAGGTGGCGTGGGCACTGCGGTATCAACATGACGCCGGCGGCAACCGCTGTACCTTTCTTTCACGGGGCTACCAAGGCCTCGATTCGATCTTTGAGTGCCGCGGGAAGCTTCGAAAACTAGGAAGGCGGCAAGTGGCTTGTCGTGCGGCCAGCAGCATCGCGTAGCACGTCGACTCGACTCCGTACAGATAGGCGTGGCTTTGCAATCGAGGCGGCACGATCAATTGGTGCGGGAGGGATCCAATATCACGCAATGTTGTACGGGCGGCCTGGTTGCGGAGGTGGGCGAAGGCAGCAGGCGCGCGCTGGCCACTTTAAAGGGCATAAATGCCTTCTAGTGCTTTTCCTAGGCGCGTATGCTTGAGTCTAGCCTTCCTAACGGCTTCTTCCGCTTCAGCTTGTTCACAAGCGCTTGCTCTTGTGCGTCGCGAGTGTGCTTCTTGCATGCGCTAAGCTGTCGTTGCGCGTCGGCATTGCGCTCGCGCTTGCTGTTCGGTAACCTCGCCACCAGTCCTAACCGGCTAGCTGGCTTACTGCGCTTGTCTCTGGCGCGGCGCAGCACGCGTTTCGCGCGATAAGTAGCTTGGCTTCGCTCGTCAGGCCGCTGCCATCAATTCGTGGGTGGGCATGGCGACGCCGTGGAACCAACAAAGGTGTGAATCGAGTGTCGTTATAGTTAGTTTAGCAGAATTGCTGCGCTTATCTAGCCGTTTCGCGGTGAATAGTAGGCAAGATGACGCCGGGCGGCCCAAAATGAACCGAACCGTATCAATAAAGTACTAAACCGATCTAGGATCATTCATCCGGCAGCATCCAAAATCCATTACAGTAAGGACCCTGCCCCCAACTTCTCTACTTATCCCGTACGACTAAGCCGACTCGTGACTTTTGCTGCCAAATGCATTGCGCACGGCTAGCATGCACTCGATTCGCTAGTGGGGCCGCTTCGCGGCAGCGTCAGCTTTGCCCTCGGTCGGTTCGAGCTTTATGATCCGAGGAGTGTGTACCTAGATCTTATTACCTTAAGCAATCACAGTAGTGATACGCCTAAATGTGTTGAAGTTGGCAATGGAGCATTTTCGTAACTTATATATTTTTGACTTTGACTTTTGACTTTTGCTTTCTGCAATTCGATTGGCTGCTTAAAAAAGTACACGACTTCGGCGAAAGTCAACGTTGAGCAAATGGGCCTAAAAACTCAATTTTCGTTTGACTTTAGGGACTGCTCGTCTAGGTATCCGGCAGTCGTATCCGTAAGCATTCGGCGATCGCTCGGCGAAGTCGATGGTTTTCGTCGCGCCTCCACTGAGCTCGGCCCAAGCGGCTAACTTCGCGCTCGCGCACTATGCCGCGTGTCAAGGTGACGTCGTGCGAGTTATGCGCATCTCACTGCATCAACGCGTTAATCGTCTGTTCCGTATCACCTGACAATACAGGAACAGTGAACAGAACACCAATATATAGAATCACAGCTGACGTCGTTAGTTACTCAGAGGCAGAAATTTCTTGAATGAGGTGCCCCAGCCTTACGGAAGTTGTAGTACTCGGATCAGTCTGACAGTCAGATATACACCAATACACCAATCCATATGTATCCGAGAATCGTGGTACGAATGAGAGAAGACACAATGAAAGTCGATATTGCGATCAAGTAACATTCTTTTATGCCACAAAAGCGGTCACGTATCCAGAAGTATCCGGTCACTCTCTCCGCTCGTGTGGCTGTATTGCGGCTGCGTCAACTTTCTCTCCGGTCGGTCCTAGCCAGGTGCCGTCAAGGAGGGTGCACCAAGCAATTTTTCTTTAAAGCAATAGGAGATAAATAAGTGTGGCCGTAGGGCCACGGGGTCAACTCTAGTCATCTGGTTAAGGCAAGGAAATATAACGGGACAGGCATAGCTAAGCGCCAAGCGCTGTGGTGTAGTAGCTATTCCGTATCATCCAGAAGTTACAGAACAGTAGGCTATGTTGTTTACCTTTTTGTTTCGGGCGTTGAAGAGCAAATGCATTTGCACCCAGGATGTATTTATGCTGGAAGTATATCTGGTTGGTGTCGAGAAAGCCACCATCAAATTGCTTACCAAGAACGATTGCATTGAGAACTCATCACCCATATCGGACGTGAATTTTACTGAAGCAAACATGAGAAATTGACATGAATATGGTAGTGCAAGCGACCTGGACGCGCGCGTTCAAAAATGTCTGATTTAAGGCCTTAAGCTATGTCGTCGAGAGCCCACAGTTTGTCGTGACGGATGGTAAGAATATAAACGGACAGGTATCGTCGTTAAGGCCATGACGCCAAAAAAGGTCGTCGATGCCTTCTCCGTTGAACCCGTTGGCCGTGCAGGATATCAACGAGTCCAATGGTACAGTAGTAGTGCATGGTCGAAAACCCCGTGTGAAGAAAGAACATCTTCTGAGCACGCACCGAGGCTTTAGCCGCCAGCTAATGAACAACGATGCATACAGCATCGCGTGGGCTTACAGGCTCCTGTAGATACGGTGCCACTGTCTTGACTAAAGCATCGAGGCTTCTACCGTTCGTGCGGAAAGTGATATAGAGTATGACACGATCACCGTAATCATGGCGTAAGTCGCGTTTCCATCCAGATAATCAAAAACGACGTCTATTGGCACGAACCGGCGCAGTGGCCTAACGTCGGGCCTATCGTCTATCAAGGAGCTCGTTCTTCATGGCTGATGTGGCCGCTGCTACAGCCAAGGCCTTGCATGGGGAGCTATCCGTTCAAACGCGCGCTTAATTTTCCTTGTCTATAATTTCATTCGTACTAGTATCTCTTATGTGATTGCCCGACTACCTTTGTACTGGCCGTAATACGCCTCGGGACATGGATTCTGAGAATGTACATAGGGGCAACCCCGATCACCGAACACAAAACATGAATTCTGGTCTATACAATGTTTTCAACAGGATCCTTGAAAAATAGATACCAAACACAGCCTGAGAGACCACAAGCAACAAAAAGCATCCGTTGCGATTAGGTGTACACGGTGCGTATCATTTTGGCATGGCTAAATCTCCGTTTGGACGAGCGTAGTGAGTAAGCTGTCTCGCTCTAGTGCTTCTAGCGTGCTGTGATTGGCCGAAGATATGTTCCATACTTTCCTATACTTTAAGTGAAAAGAAAATTGGTACACCCTCATCGGATCACTAAAGGCGCTGACAGTCTGGAGGCGAAGCCGACTCTGTCGCGAAGCGGCCCCAGGAGTGAAGCAAGTGCACGCACGCAGTACGCAAGGCATTGGTGCGCGTAGCGCGCCAGCTGGTCCATCAGTGCAGTCTTCGTAGGGCTTGTGGCGGGGGTTTCCATACTGTGATTGCCAAACGGAAGTTGCAGGACTTTAAATGGGTATAGATAGTGAAAGCAAATATAATGGTGCATGGCGCCACCATACTCATTACAACAACGGTGAAGCAGTCAGATGATCGAAGTGAGGCCGCGTAGCGGCAGAGACAGGCGCGGTGTGTGTGTGCACGCAGTGCGCCTCGCATTTTGCTGACGAGCGCAGCGAGTTTGCCATAACGGGTGCTACTGACCGTGACGCACACGAACATGCTCTCGCGGACAAGAAGATGAAGAAGAAGGCTACGGCTGCCGGTGTGACAAAACTCTCTCTCGAACTTTCGCTTTGGTGGAAGCACCGGAAGGCTTCCGTGCGCTTGAGCTTGCAATCTTAGGCTCTCTCTTTCCAGCCACCATCTGACCCTGAGCACGAGCAGAGATGGCAAGCGGATTCGACTCAGAACCCGACTTTGATTTGAGCCTTGACGCCCCACCGATGGTGCGACGTGCCACCGCTTGACAGCTCGCAACGATGAGCCTGCGCTTGCAGCCGTCACGTGCGCCGACGACGACGAGCTCGACGATGACATGGGATCGACAACGACCAGGGGAACGCCGCCGAGAAAAAGTCAGCGTTAACAATGAATGAAGCGGACGTTTTTATCGGTGACGACGTCTTGGACGTGGAGGACATCACTCAGGTGCGCACTACAAGCCGTGGAGCACGAGTCGCGTGCTGCTCTATGAACGACCATCTCGAGGTCCACGTTCTCGACACAAGCTGCAAGATCCATCTACGTATGCGAGTTTTGCGAGGCCCGCTGCACGCCGTCTAAGTTGTACAAGCTTGACTCTCGCTGCTGCAACAATGGCGAGATTGCCGTCGAGCACGAGTGATCATCGGATCGTCACCAGCCTCCAGCAATCTGCAAAAATCATACTCCTAGCTGCAGTAACAACGCCGTCGGGGTGTACCACCCCCGATCGCTTACAAAGAGGACTGCGTTCGCCATTGAAGGAGCTTTGTACTATTTTGTCTGCCAGGATCGGACGGATGCGCAACAAAACTATCGCTGCGCTCAAATTTACGTTTTTGACTGCAATTCCCGATCGGGACGCGCGTGCCGCAACCAAACGATTCTACTATTTGGTTAGTTTTGTTGCTTCAAAGCCTGCATCATACGCACAATGAGTGCGGAGGTAGGGCCACAGCCTGAGTCACCTTAGTACTAGTATATGGTGTGGATGGTTGTGCTCTCTATCGAAATGTATAGGTTGCTCCGTCCTTGTGTAGTGCTTCATATTGCGGTATTAGTCTGCTGCGCACCCTAATGTCGGCGCGCCGAACATTGTGCCATCGTCTAACGCTACGATTCTAGCGCGAAGTAGCGCCTACGCGATGCAGTGAAGTGATAGCTGGATGTCGTGAAGAAGATACTAGTACTGTCCACGGCTTCTGTACGGACGCAAGTTTTCTTTCGAACGCTTGATGTGTGAGTGCTGTGCGCGTTCGCGTGCCCACTTTGTCTTTTTGGCTATTCAACTCGCTAGCTCACGCTATGCTGCTTCGTCGAACCGACGTCCGGGTTTTACGCTGACTCTGACGAATTGATGCCGCCCCGGCTGACACGCTCCCCGCGGCTGCGAAAGCAAGGCACCTTCGGCTGCGAGCTCTCTCGCCCCAACTGTCGCTCTCCATGCCAGTGCTGTAAACGACGTGACGCGCTTGCGACAGCTCCAGCGAGGCCGCAGAGCCACTGGGCTCGCTCCATTAGCATTAACCAAATCTAAATGTATGTACTAGTAATAGCTACTTCCCAGCACGAAATGGAACACTCTCGAGGCCTGTTCGAGACAATGGCACTCGAACTCGAACACACTCGAAGCCAGTTCGAGACTATCGCACTAACCGAGCTTTGTCTTAAGTGGGGATGACCGTCACGAGTATGCCTCAAGCGCGTAACGGTAACCACCTTCCGAAGAACACCGCCGCGACGAGACAATGGAGCGCTAGCGCGTGAGCTGCGCGCACCGAACACCAAGCCTACTGCGCGCGAGCTTTTCTCTGCTTGTGGAACAGCTCTGCCGTCGGTCGGCTTCGCCTCAGCGTCCGTGCTGAGCGCTGCCGACCTGGACCACTTCATACTTGCTCGGTTATTTTCTCGCAAGAGTGCAGTGGGCCAATATCAATGAGTTAGACAAACTACCAGTTGAGGGTACGTTGGAGGCTTGCGTGGCTTAGCCATTGTATGTAGCTGCTGCCAACTACTACTTACATTATGCACATCTTAACAGCCAGCAAGTTGTTGGGAGTTGGCTGTTTTACAAGTGCGGAAGGCTGATATCACCGTTGTTCACGGATGTAGCTCGAATAGTAGCGAGCTCTAGCCGTTTTCATTGTGCGCTGCTCAGAGACAAGTGGTCTCAGGGCATGACGATTGGACGACTAGCCCAATAAACGCTTCCTCAAGCTTGGGCGTGGGTTGAGCACATACGAAGGTGTTGTATTGCAGAGCACGACATGGAGACAGCCACGGATTGGCGCCGCATCGCAAGCCTGCTGTTGAAGACGGCTCCATCCATTGACTCAAGACATCGGCAAGGGAGGTAAAGTGCATCACAGACGGAACTGCTCAGGTCTCAGCTCGATTTGAAAGCGTCTCAGACGTCAAATTGCGGTTTTCCTCTAATTTTACCGTAAAAAAGCGGTATTTACGGTCGTCATCAGTTTCTTGCGGCTCGGAACCAACGGCCACGCAAGGAGGATGATGCGCGAGATCTTCGACACGTTCTTAACGGACCCAGTCCTCTTGTCGGAAGACGTGTACGTGCTCTGGCTCGAGGGCCAGAACGCAACAAGCGCTCTGGACGTCCGGTTCCGGTCGTATGGACCATCGCCTGTGTCGTCCGACAGCCTGCCGGATGACCGCGACGACGAGCTGCGCGACCTCATTTGGAGGGACACGGTCGACCAGTATCGTCTCTTTGAGAAGCTCGAGTCGTATTTCATGCACCCAAAGCTCCTTCGCACGCAGCTCCTCTTCCAGATCCCAGCGTGGCAGCAACAAGAGATGACGGAGAAGTACTACGGCCTCGACGGGCCCGTCGTGCGTCGCCTCGTCGGAAAAAAGCTCACGTCAAAAGCGCAGAAAGACCTCGATGAAGTCAGCGAGCAGTCGTTTAGGACGCTCAAGAAGTCCCGCCTCTTTCGTACCGGTTCCAGTCTGACCCATATCCGTGCTGTAGTTGTCGGCGCCAGTTTGAGAACCTCCGGCGCGTCTACGCCATGCTCGAAGAGAAGAACTTTCAGGTATTTTGACACGACATGACTAAGCATGCACCAACGGTGGCTCAAAGGGCTGTATTGCACGTGCCATCAGCGATCATTTTCTCATTTCAGATCGCCTTGCCGCGAAGTACGCCGGCATCGTCTTTCTTGTCCACGGGCGTTTTGAAGTGCACATGACGCACAAGACGGTCGGTTTCCTGACATGGTCAGATCTGCAGTTCTTTGCAGCGCTGCTCATGGGTCACTGGGTCACGCCATCCACGAAGCGCCACTTGGGCCCCACCAAGCTCGCATGTAAGACGCTCTCGGCGTCCATTGCGGTCCTTGCCGAAGGGTCTGCGCTGCATTGTGTTCGGCTCCGACACCGAGTTACCCCAGACGCTGTGGTGTGTGTATATTTGTACTGTTGACCTTTTTACTTGGTTCACAATAATTCCTAGGACACGACCGAAACTGACTGGCCGTCGCTCTCGCACCTTGAGACGAAAGTGACGCCAATGAGCGCTCGTTACTGCGTCGGTGTCGACCTTAACCAACGCATGACGAATGCGCTTCGGGACCTCAAAGCGCACTTTCTCAACGACGTAGAGACTCTGACCGAGTACCGCAATATCGTCATGGTATGCTCGCGCCCTGCAGTGAATCTTCATCAATTTGCTATTAGCTTGAGCTTCAAGCCAAATTGCAACCAGAGCAACTCGACCACCTTGGCCTGAAGATGCTACCGATAGCGCGCGGGGTGCGCTATATAAATTCACGCATGCAGTATTTTGGCTTGATCTCTTATGATGAGAAATGTCAACGTAGCTGCTCACGATTGGCGCTGGGCTCTCGCAGCCAAAAGAACTCAAGGATCTCATCGAAGACCTAGTGGACGCCGTAAGCTTCTCGACATTTGGTGGTCGTACTGCAATGATGTGTTCTTCTAGGCTGGGCACGTGTTTAAGGATTCGAAGCTGCGTCTGACCGATATTGATTTGGTGTTCTCGGCGCTTATTGAGTACGTCTCACCCCTCCCATCTTCGTCGATTAATCAGGTCCACGAACGCTAGTTCATTGAGTGCTATCGACGTGTGGTACCTCAACGCAGACGAGACGCGTTTGCTCTTGCTTGCGAGCTGGGAGCTCTTTCTCAGCGTTGTTCGTGGCGTGCTCGTTACCATTTACGACAGACTCTGATAATTTCACATATGCATCGGTGGGTGTACACTTAATGTATCTGCATCATGCAGCTAGAATTACTTGGCCCACGGCTTCGTAACCGCTGTCGCAACCGGTGGCGTGTCCAAGCGGGCTTGCGCTTCCGTTGAAAGCTTGTCTTCGATCGTGCGGATGCCGGGAACCCTATAAAATCGGAAGTAAAATGCTGCTCCAGTGTAGACCATACGAACATACTCTTCGCCGTTCTGAACCATCTTCATGACATCCGCGAAAGACGTAGGGTAGCTCGGCTCGGTGCTTGGGATAATAGAGCTACCACTGACGTCATCGAGCTCGCTGCGCGCCGCCTTGTGCTTGACATCTTGCTTCGCACCGAGCTTTTGCAAGAACGATTCCAGGTTTGGGGTCTCAATCGTTGTTGCCACTGCAGACTCGACGACAATTGCCGATGGCGCGTGTGCCGAGAGAAAATTCTCAGCTGCGAGCGAGAGCACATCACCGTTGTTGGCGGCCGCACTCTCAAAAGCGGAGACTGCGGCTTTTAAAATCGTCAAGTTCGACGGCTGACCGTGCCACTTCCATTCCATGCTCATGCCGACCTTCTCGAACCCAATGCTCGTAAGTAGAGCAACATGGTGCTACAGATCGTCAGAGATTTGTAGCGCTCGGCGTGTGCAGAAATACCTGAAGGGGTTCGATCTTTTGCTTGAAGTTTGCATTGCCCGTCGCGATGCGTCGGTACCGTGGTACGTCCGGTTGCTAATGGAAGACATGAATGCATTGTCAATAACAATAATGAGCGTGTACCTCAACCAAATTCTTGGTGTACATGATGAGAATGCCAGCCGCCTGTTTAATGACGTCAGCGTCGTTCTAAACATCAAACCGTAGTGTTAGCGGAGAAAATCTACGGGCTTGTGACGCACGTTGAGCTCGACGAGGCGAAGAGCGTCAAGCATCTTGGATGCTTTCGTCTGAAAGTCAGCTAACGCATCGAGAACCGGCGCCAACTCCGTGGGTGCGTTGGGTGCATCCATGGCGACAGGGCTCACGTTTGCAGCGATCAGCGGCTGCAGCTTGGTCACTGCCGCTTTGAGACTCGAAAGCTCCGCGCGCAACTCGGTTATACTTTGTGACGTTGTTGTTTGGCTGGAAAGCAACGCTCGCCGCTCCTGGGCCTCGAGTTGCATGATGCTCATGAGCTTGACCATTTCAGCTGTCTGTGCTTGGATCGCCTGGACAAGCGCCGTTTCTAGGTTCGCAGTCGTCCTGATATGAGGTACGAGCATCAGGAAACACGAGAACCGTTCGAGGCTGTGGGCGCACGGGCGTAATCGACGGCCGATTCGGTGTCCAGCTTTTGAGCTTCGTCGTATTGCATAAACTTCCAGAGAAAACCGAGCGCGGCCGTCGTGCCTGCGAGAGGGAAAATCGTAGACCAGATCGTAGATGACGCTGGCGCCGGTGCAGATTTGGCGAGCGCAAGGTTAGCTTGGTGATGCGCCTCGACGGCAGAGTTGATCTCCGCTCGCGAAAGTCCCTTCTTTTCGAGGAACTCAAGACGCTCAGCCAACGGCGTCGCCTACGGTCGCGTCTAACTTGGACGCAAGCTACGATGGACGCGACCGTACCTGCACGTCCGGGTGGCTTAGGAAGCGGACGCCGCTGGCGACCTTCTCGGTGTCAATGGACGCGGGCGTCGGCGCAACGTCGGTGGTCTCCATCGCGTTTGAATCGCAAATTCTTGGTCACATGAAATCCGTACGCTCAACTCATCGAAGTTGAACTCGAAGTTCGAAGCGTTGAGTCAACAGTGGCCTTGATATGGCGCTGTAGTGCTACCAAGACTCTTTCCTCACCTCGCTCCTCACCTCGCTGCCCCAATGCTTGGTTGACCAACGCTGCAGTCACCAATGCATGACCCATGCTATCATTCAATCGTTTATCGGTTTGACTGCGAACGCGCGTTATGCTGTTTGGCGCTCATTCTGGATCACGCGGACGTCGTTGAGGAAATTGGCAAGTTCTTGGAGAAAGCTCGGCTCGTCGCTTTGGCCTGCCCAGCTGCTGAGCACGCGCTCCGTTTGGCTCGCATCAAGGTTCGGGAACGTCTCCGCGATAAAGGCGTGGAGCGCGTTGTTGTAAAAGCTTGGGAAGTCCACGGACGCAATGCGAAAGAGAAGGACACAAAGCTCTTCGCGGAGGAGGTCCACGTGACCGCTGATGAGAAGCTTCAAAAGCGTGTGCAGATACGGCAGACGCACTTGGTCTTGAAACGCGTCAAAATCGAAGAGCTGGTGCGTCTTGTGAATGCGCTCGAGGAGCTGGACAATTTGCTTGCACACGTATGGCGGCAGCGCGGCTTGGGTAAAGATCGTCCCGACGGCTTGAAGTATCGACACGAAGTACCGGCGGGCGTCGTCGTTCGCGAATGCCTTGCGTCGGCGCCCGCGTCGTCAAATGTCATTCGGGACACCACAAAGAAGCGGTAGTGCTTCTCCAAGATCTAGACGAACATGACAGCGCGCATCGCATCCAGTCACGACGTACCTGCTCCATGAGAGCGATGAAGAATGGGACGACCGTGTCATAGTGCTTGTGCGCAAAAATGAGCTAAGCGAGTCGTGAGATCATTTTGAAATGGAATATCGTTCGTACCTCGTGCAGCGGGCCGAAACACAGATCCAAAATGCTAGCCATATTTTATGAGTTCACTGCTGTTCAAAATTGAAAAGAGTACCTCTGGAGAAGGTTTGCAAACGTGGAGGTGCTCTCTTCGACGAGAATGCGAAGCAGTTTCAGGAAGCCGCAGAGCACGGCAGTGCCTGAAGCCCCGAGCGATTCGAGCCTACAGGATGACTTAGACGGTGTCGTGCACACATAGAGTCGTACGCCGCAGTAAGTGGCGCGTGCTGGAAGAGCTCGACGAAGGTCGCGATGATGCGGTGAATGAGCTCCGTGGGCATTTCCTTCCGAATTGAGTTGAGCACATCCGTATAGAGCCCGACAAGCTCGTTCGTTGCGCCGACAGCCGTTGCAAGAGGTGCTTTCGGCGTGTTTACATTCTGGTGCAGGTACGTGAGGTACAGGCGCACGAGCGAGAGAGCAGTGGACATGACGGGCATCACGTGCGTCGCGAAGGACAACTTCATGGCCTTGGGCTTGAGGCGAATCGACGTCGCAAGCGCACGGCAGATTGACACATCTCGCGTCAGCTGCGTCAAGAGCGATGTGCTCCCAACGCGCTGGTCATTTTGCTGCAGCGCGACCGTCGACTCGACAAACGAAGTGACGACAGGAGCAACGATCGCCTCGTATGCGGACACCCACTCGACCTCGGTCGCTGATGGCTGCAGAATCGCGTTGGAAACCGCCGTGTACAAGTTGGCTTGAATGAGAGGCGGAAGATGTAGGCTGAAGCGAGGAAGCGTCGAGCGCAAAGTCGCCATGGCTGCGATCGACCCGTGAAGGCCATGCGGAACAACCGCACCGACGCTTGCAAGCAGATGAAGAGCCGCTTGCATGACAGCCGATGGAGACGGAACAATCGACGTATCAAGCGTTTGGAGGATGACTTGAACGACCGACTCCATGACGTTGAGCACGTCGTTTGTCGCACCTGACTGGAGCACGAATGGAACGCAGCTCATGCAGAGCCGAACGCACGCAAGGACCTCACACTAGAAATGGAGGGTGAACGATATTCCTTGACTATGCAAGCTACTACCTCGAGCTCGACAAAGGCAGGACCACGCGTATGCAGTCGGTGTCCCACAATGTACTCGGCGAGCTGCAAGAAGAGGCGCAAAATCGACCAGCCTGCCATCTTGTCCGAAATGGCGTTGCTCGCGCTGTAGTGTTGTGCCGCGACGCACGATAAAAGCGCGCATGACACAGTCAAATCGCGGACCTACAATAAATCACTTTAGGTTTCGCATATGTCAAGTCGTGACGCACCGCAATCATTTGAGCTTGCTTGGCATCGCCCGACGGAATTGGCGCAGCATGGATCTCCAAAAAATGTGCAGATTGCGCTTGCACGATTGGTAGCATCTTCTCAAGCAGCGGCGGCGCACAGAACGGTAACTATATCCATGGGATTAAACAAAAACGCAAGGCGTTGGGATACCTGCGCAATCCGGCGAACGAGCGAGAAGCACTCGAAGACGAAGGCCTTAAGATCCGACATCTCTGCGGACTCTTGCGCCTGGTCTTGGAGGGCGCCGGTGCGGATCGCGTTGAGCAAGTTGTCGCTTTCACCTGCAAGCTCGACGCCAACGGCGACTGGTAGAGCCTCGGGCGCTGGCTGTGGCTCGTCATCAAGTTCTTCGAGTTGGGCCTCATTCGTCGAATAGAGCATTCGGTCCACCAAGTGCATCATGACACCAACGAGACCGCCTTCGTACGACCGCAGTAGCGCGGGCTGCAGCGCTCCATGGGCTTCGGCTTCCTCGACGTGGGAGACAAAGATTTCCCAGACTGTGAGGCAGTGAAAGAGGCCTGAAACGTGCGGCTGGTGCTGCGTGAGACGCAGTACGGCAGCAAGAAGGTCAGTGAGTCCCGAAGCAAGCGTGGGGGATTCAAGCCGGCGCAAATGTTTCGTGAGAAATGCCTCCGTGAGGCCCGAGACTTTGTCGAGGTATGGCTCCGCCATGGCTGCCATTGCGGATGCGTCGCAGCATTCCAGGAGCGAGAGGAGCCCGCAAAGGACACGTTCGATGACCACATCCGTGACCTGGTGCGCCCATTTCTTCGCCACGAAGACCACAAGCGTGTCACAAGCGGCTTGGGACGACGTATCCATGGCGAAGCGAGCGCTGTCTGCAACCTTGGCGCGGTTCGCCGCGAGCGCAAAGAGCAAATCGATCGTGTTTTGAAGGGTGGCCGGTGTTGCGTATTGCGGCATGTCCAGTGTATAGAGTTGCCCCAAGATGCGCAGCGCGGTGGTGGCCACCGCGTCGTGGAAAGCAGCAGTGTGGGGCAACGGTGCCTGCAGCTTGGACGCGACATCCGATAGCACGTTCGTCGTCAAATTGACGAGCGCGTCGAGCTGCGTCTGGAACTGCGCGCGCTGCCGCGTTCGGTCCTTTGTGAGTGTCGGAAAGAGCCCTCGTGCGTCGTCGTGCGAGACGCAAATTTCTTCGCACACGACGGCGAGCAACTCGAGGCCCGCGTGGTGGTACGTTGACGACTTTGGAGCCGCAATTGTTTCATGAAGCTGGCTGAGAAATTGGATCAACGCGTCTTGGCGCAAGACGACGTAGACAAGCACAACCCGCAGCTTCGACACGACGTACGACGGCATCCCGGGTGCTGGCTCAAGTACAGCTGTCCAAATGAAGCTTACGAGCTGCTGCAAGTCGAGCTCGACCGGCGATCGCACAAGACCTTCTAACGTTGCCACTGCAAACCACAGACGCTTCTCGTCGGTTCTAAAAGTGTGTTGGCCACATAGTCCATCAGAGCTGCACCTACGAGGTCTGGAGCAGCTGTAGCGCTACGAGCTGCGTCTTGTAGGGCGCGAGGAAAGCCATCGCACGAGCACGGTCGTCTGCGGTCGCTTGGGGGGCAAAGCCGAGGGCTACATCGAGCGCCCGGTCAAAGTCAGCGTCGGGTTCCATCGTGCGTCGCCAAGCACTCGATGAAAATGAAAGATCGACCGCATGTTTTATCACAGAATTCAATGATCAATACATTTCACAAGTAGTGCAATGCTAAGAAGAATAAAATTGCACTCGGCCCGTCACTAAATAACCGGTTGCGAGGCGAATGTGCGCTCCAAATGAGCCGGTTTTATGCGCTAACCGGTTCGAATCCGTCTCCACAGTGGCTGGTTGGTAATTTTGACCGCAAGACGCAGCATGAGCGGAACCCGCCAACGCCTCGAGCGCTTCTACGCCAAGTATAACCCGGACAAGGTCTCGGAGATCGATGCCGCTCTGGAGCGCTACAAGGGTCGCGAGGCTAGCCTATTTGAGGCCCTTGTGCGCAAGTACGGCCCCGAGCCTGCGGCCAACGAAGAGATCACGTTCGTTGATGCCATGACGCTGCGCCTCCAGGCATTCTACGAAAAGTACAACCCGGAGAAGATCGGCGAAGTTCCAACCGTCCTGGCCAAGTATGCGGGCAAAGAGCGCCAGCTCTTTGAGGCCCTTGTGCGCAAGTACGGCCCCGAGCCAGGCGACGAACAAGAGGAGGACGACGACGATGACGATGATGACGATGACGACGACGAAGAGGACGTCATTACACCTGAAGAGAACCCGCTGTCCAAGGCGATTGTCTACTGCCCCATCGACAACCTCCCGCCGGACTACTGCGAATATGGCCCGATGTTCAACGAGTGCAAGCCGTGGCTCGTCGAGCACTGCCCAAACCTCTTCATCCAGAAGTACAGCCGCACGATCTCTGAGCTCGTTGAAGTTGAAGCTCAAATCGCTGCTGGCGTTGAAGGGATCACGCTGGAGGCCGAAGGCAGCAAGAGTACGTACCTCGTTGCATTACACTTGTTGTCACTCTCGCGACTCGATGTGTACTAGGCGTCAAGAAGAAGAAGCAAAAGGCAGCTGAAGAAGGCAAGCGGGGCGGCAAGGTTTTTGTTGAGCGCTTCCAGCGTCAGAAGAAGAAGTTTGTGACCGTCATCGCTGGCCTCGACGAATACGACCTCAACCTCAAGGACATCTCAAAGCGCATGGGCAAGAAGTTTGCTTGCTCGGCGACCGTCGTCAAGCTTGACAGCGGCAAGAGTCAGGTCCAGCTGCAGGGTGACGTGCAGCACGACCTCCCGATCTGGCTTGTGGAGGAATTCAGCATCCCGGAAGAAGCCATCTTCTTCCTGGAGAAGGGCAAGATCGACCCTGCGTTTTAAGTGATGGCCTCGCATTACAGCCGCGATGCAGATGAAGACAGATTAAATTCATGATGTTTGATGATCGTGCTTTATAAAGCTGCTCACAGCTCGAGCCCCTTCTTGCGCAGAAACGCTTTGGCTTGCAGGTCCTTGTGGTGCCAGTGGGCGCTTGTACTTGGACAGTTCCGCAGGCGCTGCATCCTTTGCCGTACAAGACGGACGAGGTAAAGCGCGCTGATACCCGACAAGACGACCAGGGCGACGACGAAAGCGTGCAAACTCGGGACATCGAGAAGCACGGCAACGTCGAGCATGATGGCGTCCGGGTTCGTTTTTGCAGTACGGATATTTGGGTACTCTTTCCGGATGCTGCGGCGACGAGAAAAGTTAGGTACAGTCTGCGCACTGAAGAAGAAGATGCACCCCGCGGCGGCGCGGGGGTGCATCTTCTTCTTCAGTTGGCTTGCGGCCAGTGCTTGCGGCCGCGAGTGAGGCTCATGACGACACACTTCGTGAAGTATTTCCAGGCGTCGCGATCGGCGGCAGAGCTACTGTACGCAATTTGTCAAGGTCTTCGAGAGACGCCAGTGACTGAGGCTGCGTCAGCGACTGGAGGTCGCGTTGCGGGACGATCGGCAACGTGATCTTGGTGCGGCCTGAAAAACGGGGTGCCTCGGGCAGGGCAAAGAAGCGGGCGGCGGCAACGAGATGAAAGGGACTACTGGTACTTTCTCCAGGCGTATATATATATGTAGCACGTGACCTCGAATACTAGTACTCGTTAATCTTGCGGATTACAAGTACATACACCTCCTGTGTATGGTCGGCATCCAAGAGCGTAAGCATCTTCGGTGCGGCAACCGAAACGCAATCGATATGTGTCATTAGTGTGCTCGCAATTGTGTGGAAGAGTACCGATAGGTTGATGTTGAACTATCCTCAATAAAATCTTGCCAAGCATGGGACCGTACTACCGGCAGTACTAGGGTAAGTATGCTGTATCGTGTAGTCGAGGGGTCAAATGCATGCCCTCGATATGAAACAGATCGAAGTGATTCGGCGTGTTCAAGGTCGCAACTGGTTCGTTTCGTTATCCAGAGGACGGGGTCCAAAACGACGTGGGCAAAGAAAGTTTCGTGCTGATCAGCTCAGCGGCAGGTGGGCCTTTTGAAGTACTAGCAGACGAACTTAAGGTTAACGTTCGTGAGCGCTGCGCTACCGGGTATGAAGAACGGGTAATGTTTGCGCGCTTCGTCGCCGTCGCCTTCCACTGTTGAGAAAACTGAGGGTCACACTGCCGGCTCGCAATCGCTTACTACACTAGTACCGGTACACGAAACACCACGGCCCGTGATTGGTCAATCGTCTGCCTGCTCATGGACCAATCAGCAGAGGCGGGAGCATGATGACAGAGTCAGTCTGTCATTTCCGCTTGGCGTCGAACGACTGCATACCGAGATGTTGAGCCTTCGCCGCCTTCGCCCGCTCTTGCTGCACCGCACTTTCACCTCGTCGGCGCGGCCGCTCCTAGACATTTATCAGGAGGCAGTGACGAAGCAAGAAATTCGCGCTGATGCCGTACAGGTCAAGGCACTGGCGCACCTCCAGCGCCTCCAGGACGAGGTGCTCGCCATGAGCCTCTCAACGCCTGTTGCCGCTGAGATCGAAGAGCCGACATCCATATTTTCAGCCTGGTTTGGTGCAAAGGAAGAGCGTGTGCCTGAAAAGATGGCGAGTCCGAAAGGCGTCTACATGCACGGCGGCGTGGGCTGTGGCAAGGTTTGCTTCTTGCTACGGTCACCCTTCTAATGAGATGTAGACGTTTCTCATGGACATGTTCTACGACAACTTGCCGATCGAAAGCAAGCGCCGGGTGCACTTCCACAAGTTTATGCTCGAGGTTCACGAGAAGATGCACATGCTGCGCAAAGCAGGTAACGCATTCGGCCAGAGAGTATCGATAATCCGACATATTTAGGCTTGCACGAGGACCCCATCCCGCACATCACGAAGGAGCTCGTCGCGACGAGCCGCGTCATTTGCTTTGACGAGTTCCAGGTCACGGACGTCGCGGACGCGCTTATTCTGCGCCGCCTCTTTTCGGCAATGATCGAGGCCGGCAGCATTGTCGTTGCTACATCCAACCGTCCACCGACAGTACACTGCTGTGGTTTTGCATGACATTGTCTGTACAGTTATTCCTTGGTAGGATTTGTACAAAAACGGTCTTCAGCGCGACCTGTTTTTGCCGTTCATTGCACTGCTTCAGGAGACGTCTGTCGTGCACTCTCTGGACGAATCTTCAACGGACTACCGCAAGCTCAAGGGTGAAGATGAAGTCGAGCACGTGTATCGACAGCCTCTCACGGAAGCCAACCAGCGGCTGTTCTACGAGCACTTTAAGCTCTTCACCAAGGTATCGATCGTCCGTACGTTAAGGTACCGTCGCCACACGGTAGATGTAGGGCGACGCAATCGAGCCCGTGAAGCTGCACACGCAGGGTCGTGCCGTGAACGTCGAACACGCGGCGATCCGCGAAAAGGTCTGCCTGGTTACGTTCTCCGAGCTCTGTGACAAACCGCTGGGCGCTGCCGACTATCTCGTCCTTGGCGAGGTACTGTTTGATTTAATCAACCAGCACAACTCAGATGTCATGTAGGCTTTCGACACGGTGTTTGTTCAAGACATTCCGCTCCTCGATATTAGCAACCGCAACACGGTACATTTACGGAAACGGGTCGCCCACTTAGGAAATGGATAGACACGCCGGTTCATCACGTTTGTCGACTGCATGTACGAGAAGAAAGTCCAGCTCTACTGTCTCGCGGCCGCGCTTCCGATGCATCTCTTGGTGCAAAACCCCGAGAGCAAATCCGTGCTTGACGAAGCGTTTGCGTTCGACCGAACAGTCTCCCGTCTCCTCGAGGTATTCGCAAGTTGCGGCGTGCAATTTGTCAACTCCTGCGATAGATGCAAAGCGAGGAGTATGTGACAAAGGCCATCGATGCGCAAAAGCCGGACCGATTCGAGCTCCTCGAGGCGCTGCGTGCCAAGGAAATTTTGTACGATGATGTCAAAGTACGTCGCGTGGCATAATGTTTTCAACGAACGTGTCTTGTTGCGACTAGAGACTCTGGAATGAGTACAACACCAACGCCAATGGCTTCTTGGAGGAGCACGAGGTTGGGTCATGAAATCAATCCGTCTGGGGCTCTTCAAGTTCATAGATGCGTATGCTGCTGGAAGACATTAACGAGCTTCACAACGGATCGCGCGATGTGCCGCCGCAAGTGCTCGAAGAGATCTTCCGGGAATATACAAAGAAGCTGCCTCGCCTTACGTTCCCTCAGTTTCAAGCTTTCTGGAAAGCCAAGGGCCTTACCAAGTGGTGGTAAGTTGATACGACATGGACCGCTATCCAGGCACCAAATACCGGTATATATATCTACTGATTGGACTTCAAACAAGTTATGCATCTTTTTGAGCGTGATCCAATCTCTGTGTTCAACAATACATGCTTGGTACGATGAGGCAAGCCAAGTCTATTCACCGAGGCATTTTCCCACGAACGGGTCATGTTTATGACCAGTAGTTGGTGGAATTTTGCCAAGTGCGAGGGGTGCGATAAACGAACCTGCATTCGACGTCCAGGATTGGAACTTGGTCAGGTTTGCCGTCTTATGTTTGGTTCCAGTGTGTACTTCTGTACCTCAATCACATCTTGGGGACGAAATGCCACAGCATAACGAGCTGTATCCTGAATGTCATGACGTGGAGAGCTGCCGTGGAGGCGAGAAAGCATCGTGTCAACACATCCCCTCTTGATGTTGCTCCATTGCGCACATTTGGACTCGACATGCCGCGGGCACAGTTATCGGCGACTGGTATTTCCCACCCGCGTGGTAGTTAGCCAGAGAATACGTCGAGTCGTTGGGGCCCGGCCTCACCATTTAGTCATAGCCCACTTCGACCATGTCTGGATGATGTTGCGCAACCGCGTACGACTAGGTGATGTGGCACGGGCGGCGTGCCGGTATGTCGTCGACGCATCTCTCTGGCTCCGACACTCGTTTTGCGCATTCGAGTCTCCCCGCCAAGCATAGTTGCTCGGACACCCTCCGTGGAACACTCAAGACGGCAGCTATGCAGCAGCATGCAAGTTCACGAACGCAGCGGCCTCCGTGCCTCCACGACGAGGTATCGAACGGTCCACTTCGTGCCGTAAGCATTGGGTGTGAAGTTGAAATTAAAAAGAGAAACGTTTTGACGGTGGACCAAAGTCATTGCGGTAGAATTCTCAGTTCAATTTACGGTAGGCAATTACTCTAAATTTGTTCAAGAGGGGATCGTTGAGATAATTCAAGCAGACTACCGGGAATCGGGAAGTTTAAGGTGTTGCCGCGTCAACATCTTCGACGATCAACTGTAGGCGTCGCCGAGACGCAGTGTTTCAGTGGCAAATTTGATCTTTGCACTGCGTATAACACCTTAGGTATTGAGAAACCAAGATGAAAAGTTAAAAAGTGCATCAAGTATACAGCATACTATCTAATCTTGCTTTGTATTTCCCCTCAAGCCTTTTCCGACAAAAAGACGTGCAGGCACGCCTCGGTGTCGGCAGTAGCCCGCCCACCTCAAAGCACAGCGGTGTACCTAACGCGAGACGAGTCAAGCTTCGGTGCCACTACTATTCAATGAAGCATGTTTGGTGACCACCGCCTTGCGGCAAATGGCCCCCCAGCAGACAAACTACATAGAAAAACACAAGGGTATTTCTATCCGCCCCAACTTTAACTGTGGTCCTCATGTATCCGGGGTACAGTTGGTAAAATGACGCGGGATCGATAATCTATGGTGTTCGAGTACTGTGGTTGCGATGGCAAATTCTACAATGATATGTCTGAGCAGTTGGAAATGGCTGCTGAGCTCGCCACCAATCAATTCGAGCACAGCGGAGTCACACCAATTCGATAAATCTTATGTTCATCAAATAGTGTATGAACTACTTGTGTGTGTGCCGTACCAGTACGTACACCGCATTACCGGTACATGTACTATGTAGCTCCACTCGTAGTGGTATAAGTTTTGTAGCTCCATGCATGCCCTGCACGCACGATGCTCACCAGTCCTTGGAGAATGGGCATGTACTAACATGTTTTCATACGAGAGAAAGATCCTGCAACGTGGAACATGTAAGGCGATTCATGAGGGCATACGGGTACAATTGTACCAGTCCCACACCGAACGGTGCAAATACCGGTAGGTACTATTAGTAGTAGCTCACAAGTGTGGGGCGTCCTCACTGGCACACTACAAGCAGTCAAGTAGTAAAATGCACAATCCATGCAGTACACGTGTTGTGGTACTGGGTTTTGTGCAGTTGAATGCCGAGCACACGCTGCTCTTCATCAAGGTCTGTCGTGGCATGTTGGCAGCCAAGTGAAGGGACGGCCATTACTCTCATATTTCGGCCAATCAGCGGCCAGAATGTGTCCCAGTGACTTTTCCCTTGCCTTTTGACGGACCGCGTGGAAGCCAGCATGACGTCGACGCTCCTTACTCTCGTATGCGCGCTCTTTTTCGGCCTCGTGGCAGTTGCCAGGTACATGTGTGCATGTAAGCTCTCCTCCACTGAGGGTGGTGTAGTGCTGTGGACCTTGAAGGCCGCATCCACCTGCCTGCGACGG
>NW_012156581.1:83936-84763 GCF_000151545.1 Saprolegnia parasitica CBS 223.65
GCGGCCGGCCCCAGAGCCAGATGCCTACGCGTGCAGCGCTCGACAGTTGGGCCGACGCGAAAACCGCTCTTGGTGCCAAGCAGCCAGTTTGAGCATCGACGACCTTGCCTGTGCGGTAGAGCCCAGCCCATGGCGACGACTCGAGATTTTGCCCTCGAATCTTTTGCAGGATCTCCATGGCCTTCTCGTTGACCTGCAGCCGATCTTCCTTCTCGTCAAAGTGGAGAAGCGCGATGGGCTCGTCCGGGAACTGCGTCAGCGCCAAGGCCGTCTCCTCGCTGCCACTGCTGCTGCGACGGCGGTTCGCACTCTTCTTGCCCATGCTGGTTTTAGTCACTCCACAATCGGAAATGGTGAGACCCGTCGTTTGCATTTAATTTTACGTGGCGAAGGCGGCATACAAAAACAGTGATATTATAATTGTTGGATTCGGCGGGAGATGAAGTATATATATACCAAGTCTAAAGTGATCGGATTGTGAGGGCACATTTGGAACATTTCAGCGACGCTGGCGGGGTCCCTCGATAAACCCTTCACTTGGACAGCGCCTTGACTCCTACTTCTGCATATCAGTGGAAAAAGTCTCTCGTGGAGCTGCATTACGTAGAGCATCGGACGCTTGGCTTCATCTCAAGATAAATCCAAAAAGCATAAGCATACAAGATTCCAACCCGATACTAGTAAACGAATACTAGTACATGCATCGAGGTTCACTGCAAAGACAAAAAAGTGAGCACGAGCAGTACTCAGTCTTATACGCATACCAACTACTTCAATCTTGGCTCCTGTGCAATACATTTGTCCATCGCTGCGTGTGATGGACCGCG
>NW_012156581.1:86583-87284 GCF_000151545.1 Saprolegnia parasitica CBS 223.65
GTCCCTGCCCCAGAGATTCCATGTCCCATTCCAACCCAGACCCCCGAGGTGACGACGACGACAATGATGACCACGCGCGGTACGAAGCGATCTCGATCCCATGAAGACGCGCGCAGCGACTCGAAGGTGAGCCCGCGCGCCAAGCCCCACACATACGACATGCGTCCCGCCGCCGACGCCGATGCGACCGTGCTCAACCCGAGCCTCATGACCGAGCGACAGCAGCTCGCGTTCCTCCTTCGAAAGACTGCGCCGGCCAAGTCGCCGGCCAACAGTGATTCCCACGCAACCGATGACACGGGTTTCAAGCGCAAGCCGTCGCCGGTGCACAAGGACGCCGAGACTATGACAGCACGAAAGAGCCGCGCCGTGAAGAAAGCACCCGCGGCCGTTGAGATCCTCTGCTGCGTTTGCTCCAAGTACACGTGCACGACAGCACTCTTCATCTGCGACCACTGCGACAAGAAGTACCCGACACAGAAGAAGCTCGGGCTCATTTCGGTATGACTGCAACGCAGACGCTACCTTGAACAGCACCACCATCATCTACCAACCACGTCCTCCTCAATACATCGTGTATCTCATCCTCGTCGGTGGCCGCTGTAGTCGTCGTTCTCGATCGATTAGTCGTTATTTAGTACATCCTCCTCCTCTTTGCGTCCATGGTCGACCACCGCAGGTCTTACGCCAGCGCCGCCAAT
>NW_012156582.1:0-9135 GCF_000151545.1 Saprolegnia parasitica CBS 223.65
ATCGAGCACTCGGCAATGATGAGGCCACATGCAGCGCGGTCGGCGTAGTGCTGGACCATGGCCTCCGTCGGGATGTGGTCGCCAGGCGTCGCGCGGCAGCGCGTGAGCGGCGCCATGAGGATGCGGTTCGCGAGCTCGAGGCGGCCGAGCTTGAGGGGCGTAAAGAGGTTGTTTGCAGCCATGATCGTTGGTTGTTGTCGAAGAGCCGAATTGGAAAATGACGAGCTTCGAGTGAACGAACTGGAGGCGTCACAACAGCGCGGTATGTGGTGTAGAGCTGCGATGAAACCCAAGTATTCGGGGATCCGCACCTGCTACAATAACCTACTATAGTCTTCATGGTATACTAGTAGTCGAGTTGAGAAATTGTGGTCATATCGTATTTGAGGATATTTCAGAAGTCTTCGGAATTATTGACGGGGTCGCGCCATACAAACTTCAAGAAGTCGACGACGGCCTGCCTATATGGTACACCTTGACCACGCAGTAGACAGATGTTAAAGAACAAGAAACGCACCGAGTGGTGGGGATGATGCGCACGCCTCGTCTCCGGGCGCAGTTATGCGGCGCCGACGTCGGCAGGAAGCTTTCGTTAGCCCAAACCAGTCAACAGAGGGACGCAGTCTCGCGCAGAGAGCTGCTGTCGTGTGCACTTGACACTGCTCGGTATGCAGTAGATAGTTGGAGATGTTGCTGGACGGTGGCGCGATGGACCGCTTACTTGGTTGTCAATTATCGGTAAATCAGTTCGATTGCATTGCGTTCTGCGACGAGTCCTTCATTACGGAGACCCTAAATTGACGGCGGCAGATACCGCTGACGGCTACTGAATTCAGAGCAGCTACTATTACTATCCAGTGGTAGATAGGTTACGACGACCAAGGCAAAATTGGTCGAGTGGTACCTTTTGTAATACTCTAGCACGCGTCTAGTACGCGTAGGGTCTCTGGTGCTGGTCCTCCGCCACAGATGTTTTGTCGCTGTGCTGTGCCGATTTCGGCACGAAGGCCCACCCAGCAACCACTAACCAGCAACTACTGTTCGATATCGAGGTGGCGCTTCTAGCGGGGTTCGAAGCACCCGTAGCAATTGTACCGTTGAACAAGTCTGCTAGGATTTGTATAGAATTTGTCTCCTGGTGCGCCACTGCAAAGTCTGGATTTGTGCAACGACCGTAGTTGTACCCTAGATTATACAGTATACAACGTGTTTAATCAATAGACGCTTTACATTATGCTCCTTACGACATAAGTATCTGCACTACTCAAGTCACCACCTCGTGCGCCAGCATCGAACTCTAGCGGTCCCGACAAAGTCCACATTTTTCTTTTAGAAAACGTTTTCGATGAATATTCGTTGGATTGTTCATGTCTTTTTCAAGATTGGATAAATGATATCAAACCCTTACGCCGTCGACTCTTCAAGCGTCGGGTAGTCGTTGTAGCCTTCGGGGCCCTGAGCAAAGTACGTCTTTGGGTTGCCTTCGTTCAGCGGCGCGTTCTTCTGAAACCGAGCGACGAGATCGGGGTTGGCCACAAACGCAGCGCCAAATGCAACCGCATCCAGCTTGCCGGCTGCAATCGCGTCGTTGGCTTCGTCGCGCGTGTACGACTGGTTGCCAATAAGCACGCCCTTGTAGTGCTTGCGGTAGATCTCCATGTGCTCGCTCGAGTCTCCTCGGCGGATGTGGATAAACGCAAGGTTAAAGTCGTTGAGCGTCTTTGCGAGGTATGTCGCCAAGGCGGCCGGGTCCGAGTCGTGCATCGAGTTGTACCCATTCGCGGGTGAGAACCGAACACCAACGCGGTCCGCGCCAACCGCATCCGAGACCGCCGTCAAGATCTCCCGCACAAAGCGCGCCCGGTTCTCGATCGAGCCACCGTACGCGTCCGTGCGCTTGTTGCTGCCGTCCTTGAGGAACTGGTCGATGAGGTACCCGTTGGCGCCGTGGACTTCGACACCGTCAAAGCCCGCGATTTCGACCGCGTTCTTGGCCGCCGTCGCGAACTGTGCGACGAGGTCGCTGATCTCGTTGAGCGTGAGCGGGCGGGGCACGGCGTGTGCCACCTTGCCGTTGGGACCGTGCGTGTCACCGTCAATCGCGATCGCCGATGGCGCGACGTTGTCGGCGCCACGGTTCAGATCTGGGTGCGCCGCGCGGCCACCGTGCCAGATCTGGAGAAAAGGATGGTGCCACCCTTGGCGTGCACCGCGTCCGTGACTTTCTTCCACGCGACGAGCTGCTCGGGCGAGTAGACACCCGGCTCGGTCCAGAACGTTGACGAGTTGGGCGTGATCATGGTCGCTTCGGCGATGATGAGGCCCGACGACGCGCGGTCGGCGTAGTGCTGGATCATGGCTGTCGACGGGACGTGGTCGTTTGCGGTGGCGCGGCAGCGTGTGAGCGGTGCCATGAAAATGCGGTTGGGCAGCGTGAAGCGGCCGAGCGTAAGGGGCGTAAAGAGGTTCTTGGCTGCCATGATTGTCGGATGAGGATGGACGATTGAAAATGCCGTGCTGGCAATCTATCGGCCGTGTCGTGGACTAGAACTTCGACGAAGGAAGTCACTTGGACGTCCCACGGCTGCTTGACGTGCACTGGGCGCCCGCATGGCGGGACATGGGGATCGGCACCCAATGAGATTTTAATGAAATATCGGAAGGAAAGCATATCGTTGCCACGGCGGGACACGATTCATGCGAGTACATGTAGTGTCATCGCTTGCCTCCTGGAAACGCGAGTGTCTTTCCTAATACGTACTAGTATACCGTAGGTGTCCATTGTTGGTGTCCACCGAGACGAGATAGTGTTGTTTTGGAAGATATCGGTGAGGAACACGAGGCTGTTTGTCTATAGTACCGAGCCACGAGGCAACTTTTGGTTATTAGTAACTTGGTGCGGACGCCGAGGATCACATTCAAGCACCCGTCCGTAATACGAACGACATCGCCAAAGATTCGATGAAGGAATTGGCTCTCGGAATGTGCTACTGTCAAGTGGCAACGTGAGCTGTCGCCGTGCACCGAACGTCCGCGTGGCGAGCTTATATGTCTCCGCGAAGTCGTCCCGTCTTCGGGATTGAACAAGTGAAATCCGAAAACATAGGTTGGTGCACCGATCGTGGGTGGGTAACAAACTAGCAGCTGGGCTAGTGGAGCACAAGACAGAGGAAAGAGGAAGAGGAAGAAAGATGGACCACTCAAAGGCGCACGTAGACGTGCGCAGTCGGGCGGCGGAATCGTAGAGTAAAGCCAATGGCTCCACACGACCTGACCCGTGATATCATATATTACGAGAGGGGCACGCTAGCTGCGACACAAACTCCTCAGTGGCAAAACCCTCATACTTGACATGAGGGGAAAAAGCCTACTGGCGGTGGAAACAGCCAATGACGTGGCGGACCCGGAGAAAACCACCGAAAACCAACGAAGAGTCGGACGTCTTCGAGTCGGCGATCCCAACGTTTGCAGTTGCGATCTTGACAGTGGGCTCTCTCCACCTGCTATGATGTGTATGGAGAGCACAAACTGCTGGCAAAACGTCGTGGGATGTTTAGATCGGCTTGATGAGACGCTCAAGCAACCATCGCAAACTTTGACGAATTCTCGGAGCCGAAGTCGGCGGCGTATCGTCCAAGACTCGAAATGAAGCGAGACGTGCACCAGTACTGTAGTTTCCGAAGAATTTCTAGCTGGTTTGGCTCGTCTGCAAGCTCGTGGAACACCTCCTGTACCCTCTGCGCATACTGTACCGAGCCAGACGCTTCATTGCCGGCTTGTGAGATCTCGCCAAGCGGTAGGCACCACCCTCATTGCCTCATATTTAGTGAAGCCACATCCTGTGGCATCGACAACGTTGTGCTTGTCAAAAAAATCCTCACGCATCGCGTACTATCCCGGATGGCTGAAGCCGACGACCTGGCACCAGCAACGGCCAAGATAGTGAGCCATTCAACCAAGATGCACGCATGATTCGTGTGTACATTTCCATGTACTACCTCGTAGCAGTATGTAGTAAAAGAGTGAATGCTGCGTTGTATCGACGATATCAAACAAGTGCTACCGTGTCGTGGTGTAGTAACAAAAAGCATTGAGTGCCGTAGATACAACTAAGACTTTCTGAATACCTAAGATTAAAAAGTGCGATACTTCTCGATTTATGCGTGTCATCCTTGCGCAGGGGCCATGCTAATCTTCTCTGTATCGTTCCAATTTTTACGGATGATCCCCGAGGGGATTCCTGATACTGAACGAAATCGGCGGTACCGTTTCCAATCTTGGCCCGCACTTCGATACCTGATGATGTATTCGTTACTTTCCGTGCATTCCATTTCGTTTAGGTCGCTCGTTCCAGTGACCCCACTCTTCCATCGTTGTCACCAAATTGGAGATCCAAATACCATATTTTAATCATGTACAACTACGAGTTCGTCCGTGGTATGCGTCTTTGGATCGTGGGAGCGACCCAACCGTCCGAGGACCTCGTGGCGGCGTGCCGAATTCGGAGCGTCTCGTTCTACAAAAATCTTCACCGCCGCTCCTGCTGCCCGATCCGAGCGGTCCATCATGACGTGGCGCGCTCCGGCGGCGACACTTGGCCGCCAACTGCCACGGCCAGCGACCGTTGGATCCGAAAGTTGACTTGTCTGGGCAACAGCTGTACACCGAGATCAATCATTGCCGCCGCCAACGATGTCAACTGCATACGTCGGTGCCGTCTGTGAGGTTGGACGTTATGGTGGTCGTTGGCATGTGAACCGGTCTTGTCGTTGATGGGGAAGCCTACGTATGTATAAGAGCTCGGCCCGCTAGGCGAGCCACTCGTGCGGCGTCACTTAATGGCTCTGTCGACAAGCGAGCAGCAAATGACGGTGCTGGTGCAGGGACTAAAGGAAGAGCCGCGACGGAGCAAGCGTTTTTTCTTGAGCACCCCCGAGGGAGGCATGGAACCTCGTCTCGTCAAGGTGAAGCCACCCCAGTAGTAGTAGTTGTTGTTATCAGTAGTAATGTAGGTTTATATGAGAGCCTGTCGTTAGACAAGGCTTCGCGTGCACGTAGTACCAGTAGGTGCGACCCGACTGATATGCATGAAACCCCCGGAAAGTCTTGTCGTTGCTGCCATCGACTGCATCGACAAGCTCGTCGTCCATCGCATAATGCCATCGTCCAACCCATTCCTGCATCCATGACACCAACTTGCTCCGAGTCGCGTCGGTTCTCCTCCAGCGCAGCCTTCCTTGGACACAACACACTCAAAGGCGGCGAGCCACACCTTATAGAACGGCGACTCGTTGGTGGCGCGCTTTTTGTTTGATGTTCGAGAGATAGCCAAGATTCCCGTGCATACTCCGAGCCAGAGCGCGCGCGTTGAGCTTAACCTTCCAAGATATGCCTCGACGGGGAACATTAGTCGCCGCAATCGTATCGTACTAACTCACTCCCACTTCGCCACTGCACCGCCCACCGCTGACCAAGGTGCGCATTGACCATGGTCAACAAGTTCTTTCTCCGCGGTCTCGGCTTCTTCAACGACGCGTACGACCTCTCGGTCATTAACATCATCAACGTGATCCTCCAAGACCAGTACGGCAAGGACGTGTTCACGGCCTCGATGAAGTCCAACGTCTCGTCTGCCGCACTCATCGGCGCGGTCCTCGGGCAGCTCGCGTTCGGCTTCCTCGGCGACGTTTACGGCCGCAAGAAATGCATGGTGGCGACCTGCGCGCTGCTCATTTTTGGCGGGATTCTATGCGCGGCAGCGTACGGCGGGTCGGGCCACAACACGCTCTGGTTCCTCATCTTTGCGCGCGGTATTCTCGGGTTCGGTATCGGCGGCGAATATCCGCTCGCAGCCGCGTCGTCGTCGGAGGATGCCACGTCACCTGCGGACCGAAACCGTCGCGTCGCGCTCACGTTTTCGCTGCAAGGCGTCGGCTTTCTCTTCGCCGGCGTCATGGGCCTCGTCATGGTCAACGTCTTGGACGACAAGTCGAAGCGAGACCTCGAACTCATGTGGCGCATCCTCTTTGGCATTGGCGTGCTCCCGGCCTTGTTTCTTGTCTACTACCGCATCACGGCCGAGGAGCCGACGGCCTACCGTGCGATGATGGCCGACCAAGTGTCGGTCAAGGCCGTGCGCTGGAACTTCATCCTCAAGCACTACGGCAAGAGCCTCCTCGGCACGGCCGGCACGTGGTTCCTCTTTGACATTGTGTTTTACGCCCAGAACCTCTTTTCGGCGTCGATTCTAACGGTTGTTGGCGCCACGTCGGACTTGCGCACGATCGCCGTTCAAAACGTCTTGATCTCGTGCGTCGCGCTGCCGGGGTACTACGTCGCCGTCTTCTTCATCAACAAGCTCGGTCGCAAGGTGATTCAGCTGCAGGGCCTTGTCTTCATGACGATCATTTTTCTGATCCTTGGCATTGGCTGGAACACGATCAAGGACGAAAGCACGGTCTTCATCATTCTCTTTGGCTTGACGCTCTTCTTCTCCAACTTTGGCCCCAACACGTCGACGTTTGTGATGCCGACCGAAATGTACCCGACCGCCATCAAGAGCACGTGCCACGGCTTCTCGGCCGCCATGGGCAAAGCGGGTGCGTCCATCGGCTCGTACGGCTTCTCGCTCTGGGTCACCAACCCGAGCTTTGGCTACGTCGGCACGTGGTACACGTTCGCGGCGATTTCGGCGCTCACGATCGTCCTCACGGTGTTTTGCATGTTTGACAACAACGACGACCACTCGAAGCTCGACAGCGAGTTCAAAACCCTCCTCGCCCGCGAAGACGCCGAGACGCGCAAGAGCTTCAGTGACGACCCGTACGTCCACGTGGAGGCAACGCCCAGTGTCCAGCAAGTCTAATTACTGTGCTACTATCCTACATCAACGAATATCGTCTAGGCTATAAAGACGAGAGACAAATCACAACTACTGCGTTTTACGGAAACCAACGATCTTTTGGGTTGATGCGCTGGGAGGAAACGAGCTGGGCCCATGAATGGGAGTACTGGTAGGTCGTACGAGATGGCTAGCTCGTGGCGGAAGCACCGGCTTTAAGGGTGCTCTGAGATGGGCTGGTTTGTTGTAAGTACGACCTGCAAGAGTTGCGAGAGAGGTTTGCTGGCGAAGCTCAACATCGAGGAGGATGACGCCGAGACACGTCATGGCCATGTCGCAGTCGAGGCGCTGGCTCGAATCACCAACTACTACACTGTTCGATCGATACTCCTGGTGGCAGCCAGCCTCCAAAGGTCGACGGTCACTGCCCCGCCATGGTGTTGTAATGCAGCGCCAGTAGACGAGAGGCCACAAGACCATTTCAGAACCCCGCATGCGAGCATTACGTAGGTTAAATACGTGCGATTCTTTGCCTTAGCGGAAGAATCGGATCTTCTGACTGCTGGGCACGGCCGCCGACCGGTCGCAGGCCTCCATGCGCACGATCGGCGTTGCTCCATCGACGATCGCGAGGCAGTTGCGGCGAAACACGGCGTGCTCCAGCCGGCGGTGCGCAAAGGTCCACGTCTGCTCGGGCGACGACGCGTTGCAGACCGCTCCGTAGACGCGCAGCACCGACGCTGTGTACGCCGCTTCGAGGCAGAGGTTTGTATGGTCGTTGCGCAAGAGGTCGCCGTTGATGCGGTACAGCTTTTCCCACTCGCGCTGCGCCGCCGTCGTGTTGACGCCCAAGGCCGTGCCACGCATCGTGATGCTCCACACGAGCTCCGTATCGTCGTCCTTCTTGCGGTTGCCGAGCCAGCCCATGATGTCCGAGTTGTTGAAGCCCGGCGGATCGGTGAGCGCGGCCACCGCGGCCACGAGCGATGCCAGGAGCAGCAGAGCCAGCCTCGTCATCGTCGCTTGTACACAAATCCTATAAATTGATATTGCGCTTCTTCAAACCTTGGATATCGAATACCCTGGTGTAATCAATATTATGGATGGTCTTGGCCCGCTCCAACGACACGTGGCAGGCTGTGTGGCAGGGCCTGGCGATCGCATCGCCAATCTTACCCTTTGTATTGAAACGCCATAGTATAAAATATAGGAGGTTTATTTCATTTCGGCACATGCCACATTTAAAAACACAGCCGAGCGCAGCAGCCTCGAGGCCCGTGGCGGCGAAATTCTTCGGGTCGCGGAAGGGCGCTTGGTGACGAGACGATATTGTAGTCCGCTGTGGCACCTCTGCTCTTGCCTTTTCACCTTGGCCCATCCCCGGTCTTGCCAAGGGCGTTGCTATATAAAGTCCTACTATCAATACAAGTACGATAGTAGTAGCGACAACGTCCATTCTACAACACTGTACCCAGATTCGCTGCCGCAGGGCATCGAATCTGGTGTCGACCACTGTGTCCAACGGCTGGTCGCTACCGGTAGGGCGATTTAGGATCGAGTGCTTTGCCGGCCATTTTGTATTTCAATTTTTTTACATTCTTCGCGCTGTACACTACTACCTTGGCGCCGCATGGCTTACTGCGTCTCGACGTTGGCCGCGTACTCGAAATCCAAGTTCATGTACTGCATCGAGCGCTCGTACACCAAGAACGTGACGGCCGAGACAGGAAACGCGCGGAGGATCGTCGCGCCAAAGCCGCGGAAGAGAAAACCGGCACCTTCGAGCTTGTAGTGGTGCTTGACGACGTCGAGGGCCGAGAGGGGCGACGTCGCCGGCTGGCTCTGCACCAGCGTCTTGACGACGTCAATGGGCTGCGTGACCATCCATGAGATCGAGCCCGCCGAGCCGCCGGCGAGAAGGAGGTTCATAGTTGTCTCGTTTTCGGCACAGCCGTCCGTGAGCCAGTGCTTGAGCAGCTCGTACGAGTAAAAGTACGAGCCAAACGCGGGCACGTCACGGAGCATGTTGAGCTGCCACCCGCGGTAGAGGCCCTTCATGCCCTGGCTCGCCCAAATGTCCTTGGCGCACGTGATCGATGAGTACGTGCTTGGGTAGTTGTTGACTTGCATGGTGATCTTGACGAGCTCGGCCGGCGCCGCGAACGACACTTGAAAGAGGCCGGCCGCCGACCCCGCAATGAGCTGCTCGGTCGGCGTGAGCTCCTTCTTGTCTTGGAGGAAGAGGCGCGACACTTGGCCGTACACGGCGAAGACGACGGCGTTGATCGGTGCGT
>NW_012156582.1:9235-14699 GCF_000151545.1 Saprolegnia parasitica CBS 223.65
CGACGACGAGATGCCGTGCGACGACGTGTGGCACTGCGTCTGGAGGCGCACCTTGATCGTATCGAGCGGATGGCCCGCGACGATGCCGGCGACACCGCCGACCGTGCCGGCGTTGAGGTCCTTGGCGATTTCGAGCCACTCCATGCTGGTACTTGTCGAGATGAAAGAGAGAGAGAGAGTTGGGTCTTGGTAGTTGGTCGTGCGTCTCTAACCGTAGTCGTACACGCAGTAGCAGTCGCCGTTCGAGTTCCCACCGCAGCGGAAGCCTGGCATACAACGAGGAGGCGAAGGGCAAAGTCGGTGGTCGATACAAAAGCAGTAAAAAGGACTGCTTGAGCTCGAGCGCCGAAATTGAAATTTGAGCTCCAAGGTCCGCGCTCGCCTTTTAATGAACGTTTTATTCGCACTTGGTGTTTGTATAAAAGGAGACTCTTTTTATAAAACGCCGACCATCGGCGCCACGCCCGGTTTGTACCCTGAATAAAAAATTGCATGGTTGACAGCGAAAATGTATACGGAATAAAACATCACATTATATTGTTTGCTTGAAGTTGCGGCATGTGAAATGTCGCGCGGATCTTTTTTTCTAGAAAATCTTATTCTATCTTGATGTTTGTATGATGTTGCGACCTCTTTTTAATGGGCACTGCGTTCTTTCGAATACGTGAGAAATGCAATGATGTGGGAAATAGGTGGGAAATGTCAACCAGGTGATCGCGGGATCGACCACCGACCAGAAGAGGATGCCAATCTATGGTGGTTGGCCAACGCAGTCGACGTACTAGTAGGTATGATCGAGAGATTGGCCAAGGGAGTCGCAAGTCTTTCAGAGCGCGTTGGAGTGGACCAGTGATAACAGCACGAGCTGGTGCTTGTGGGTGCTACACCCGAATAGTACCTGTTGCCACGCACGCAACACAGCAACACCATTATTTCAAGCACCGAGGCGCCAATGGATCCCAGGACGTGTCTCGGCTCCATATTCGTCAAGCCAACAGGCTGCAGCGAAGGCTGATCAGAAGGAGGCAAAAAGCTAGGTATTTGGATCGTTGCGGAGAAATCTGGGCCTGAATGATCTTGTGGCGGTGGCCACATGCGCGTGTGTGGGGCTGGGTCGTGTTTGGGACACGGCTGCCGACCAATTCGGAGGCGCCAACCCACTGGCGCCAACCAATCATTCGTGGCAAAGCCTTTGCACGTTTTTCACGTGTGAAATGCTGGAAAACCACGTCTGGGAGAGGCAACATGGCAACGTGGCAGTCGGAGAGCGCAGTGTAAGAGGAACAGACATCGATAGATACTGGCTACTTGCATGGCTGCAAGATTTTGGCCGCCGTTGTCATGGGCAATCAATCGTACGAGGCTGTTGGTCGAACCAATGTGGTCTACCTGTCGTTGCGACAGAGGACAGACGCATGAGAGGTTGGGCGCCTGCGAGTGGGGGCTGAGTGGCGAAGGATCTTCTCCATTTCACCTTGTATGGCAGGCGCCATTGCATGTGCGGGGCTTTACACTGTAGCGTACGGCAAGAACACGAGATCCTCTGGCACGGAAGCACACTCAAATCCGAGCAGCGCCGTGCATGAAGTCTGCTTGTTGCCATCACAAGCACGAGCACGCTACCCGAGCAGCCTGCGCTACGTCGGCTTCTCCGGCTCCTCGCCCAACACGAGTGGCCGCGATGTCACCTTGTCCCGCGGATCGCACTCGTGCCTCCGCCTGCCTAAATCAAGTTCCTCCACCGAGTACACACAACGAAGAAAGTCCGACATTTTTATTTAGCATAGTTTTATCTATTGTAATAGACGACCTACTTCAACAACAACAAGCACGAGCACGCCATTGTTCTTGCGTGGGATTCGAGGCTGCTACAACGATGAGTTGTGAGATTGCCCTTTCTATTCTAGTGCGAGGATGGTGCGCCATACCGCGACGTTACGTACTTGTTGAAGGGGGTCCATTTGGATTTGAGCTTACTTTACATGAATCTGTTCCTCGTGGTGGTCTCTCGACTGTGAGCACGGGCGACTGACGGCGGCGGCGACGCATCGCCGTTGTGAGGGGCTAACATGGCACGGTCACGGCGTACAACACTGTCTCGGACCAAATACAACATTTGATCCGATCGCGCACACATTGCGACGCTTGAATCTCGTCCGTGTCGCTGCAATACAAGAAGGACTCCTTGCTGCCCATTCTCGCAGGCTGCTTTGGTGTTGCTGCAGCTCTGGGACTCGACCGGATCAGATACGGGCATGACACACACTTGCGGCTACTCGATGCCGAACGCGCTGACACAGTACGTACCCCTTGCGCCATGGCTATACTAATACGACAAGCATCCCAGTGCGTGACTTCACTCGACGCATTTCTCTCCTTCCTTGAAAAAGGCGGCATGACATTGCACTTGCACACCCACTGTTTGCTTCATACACTGTCCAGACACTGTATCCAAGACCGAGGTCGGTCGGCACGCCGCAAGGACCCTGCGACGGCTGCCAACTAACAGTTCTGCCTTTGCTACTGCTTGGAGGAGACCGCGATGCATATCTCGTGTGCCTCCAGTAATCGTACTATCTCGCGCTGCCCGGGACGTGACGGTCGCGCCACTGCAATCGGGCGACGAGACCGGCTCTATGTCCCACCCGTACGCGCCTTTATCCCGACGCCGTGACGGCCCGATTGTAACGCCGCAGTGGCCGACATGCCAGCCAACACGACGACGACCTACGTCTCGCTCCGCGACGGCGCGGCGCTGAGCGGAAGCTCCAACGGTGGCACGGTAGCACGATGACGTGGCAGCTCATGCGTCTTCTGTAGGCATCTACATGGCGATTGGCATTGGCGTCGGGTGCGCCGTCGTGCTTCTCGTGCTCTCGTGGTACTTTTGCTGCCATCGGCCGTCCAAACAACAGTCCAATGCGCTGCTGACGGCCCGCGACGACTACTCGATGTACAAGGAGGCGTCGCTGCCCGCGTGCGACGCCACGGACACGGTGCCCTCGACCTTGTACGTGCGCAACAGCGAGTGCGACCTCGGGCCGCTACTGCCGTTCCGCCTTCCGGCCAAAGACGTCGAGTGCTGGCACGTGCTTGCGAGTGGCTCGCACGGCGAAGTCTACTTGGGCGAGTACCGCCACAGTACCGTTGCGATCAAGCAGCTCTACGACGGCCAAGCGAGTGCAGCCGACGTGCAGCACTTTGTCGACGAAATTGTGACCATGTCGAGGTATCTATTGTCTTTTTGAATATCGAGTCGACGATGATGTGGCTAGATTCGACCATCCACGCATCGTGTCGCTGGTCGGTGTCGTCTGGGACGCGCCGCCGGCCGCCTTGCGCCTGCGATGCGTCATGGAGTACATGGACCAAGGCAACCTTCAAGACTACTGCAGTAACTCGAACGACGCAAGCTTTCCGTACCGCCTCAAGGCGCGGGTCGCTCTGCAGATTGCCAACGCCCTCGCGTACATCCACGCGATCCCGATCGTCCATCGCGACCTCAAGTCCAAGAACGTTCTCGTCGACGGCAAGAAAGGCGCCAAAATCACCGATTTTGCATCGGCCAAGGCCATGCGTGAGAACGCATCGACCATGACGCAGGGCATTGGCACCTTTCGCTGGCTCGCGCCCGAGGTGCTCATGGAGTCGCGCTACTCGGCGCCCGCCGACGTCTACTCCCTCGGTGTGCTTCTTGCAGAAATGTCCATGTACAAGCGTCCGTACAGCGACCTTGTGGACGACCATGGCAAGCCGCTCAGCGAAGTCAAAATCCTGCAGCAAATCACGTCGTCGGGTCTGCGCCCGTCTTTTGCAAGCAACGCACCAACGTGGTATACCGAGTGGGCAACGGCGTGCATGGCGACCGAGCCCAGTGACCGTCCGACGGCCGCCGACGTGGCCAACCGCATCCAAGCCTTTCTTGGCGTAGCACCGCGTAGCACTCGCTAATCGTGTCGTGTATTACGAGCTTTTTGTTGTGGACGCGGTCTAGACCAAGGGTTTGGGTAGGACTAGGGTTACCAGGCGCAAATTGATGATGCGCGGGATGTCTTGCTCGTGCTCGTACCGGAGCTGTTTTAAGAGTCTTGACTTTCTAGGGCATGGGAGGCGGTGCGGACCGCCGAGGTCCAGAGTACGTACAGTACAATGCATGCAATGCATTCATGAGCACCGCCGCCCCCGTTTGCGACTATTCGTTGGTTGGATTTGCTGGAAATTGCATTGTTCGATTTGTCTAGCTAGTAAGTAGTAGAACTATCGTCACGCAGACAATTTGTGTACACGTACAAGTCCTAACTCGATGAGAAAAGCTACCAAAACTTCACCTTGCAGTATGCAGCAGGATGGTCAATTCAAATCCATGACCGAAACATTAAAATACATTTACAGAATCGGAACGGGATATTTGTAGGAACCATTGTACAATCGCTTTAAAATGTGGCTTTCTATTCCAATGACGCGAGTTTTGACCAATCATCGACGACCCCAGATTGCACCGGAGCGATGGCGAAGGACAAGCTCTCGGCGGCGCCGCTCGATGCGTACCGGAAGGAGCAGAAGAAGAAGGAGAAGAAGGCGGTCAAGGACCGGCGCGAGCACGTCAAGCAGACGACAGGCGACAACGTCGACATTGGCGCGCTCACGGAGAAGGTACTTTCGCCATGCCACGCGGCAAGCAACCACCCGCGTCGTAGCTCCGCAAGCTCGAGCGCGACGAAGAGAACAACCGCCTCGATGGCGCTGGGCGCAAGCGAAAAGACGAGGTATACGATGCAACTGGCGCGCGCCTCACGTGGCGAGCATAGCTGGAAGAGACGATCCGACAAGCCAAGAAGAAAAAGGCCGACGTACGTCCGTTGTCGCCGCTTGACCGACGAGGCTCACACGCTCCACCACGTAGCTTGAAGCCGAGGCCAAGGCGCGCGAAGCGGCGCTGCCCAAGGTAGGCCACGGTCCCTTGGCATCGATATCTATCTATCTGTGGCGTAGTCGAAGAAGGAGCTGGATGCGAGAAACAAGGAGCTGTACAAGAACCCCGAGCAGTCGATCCACTACCATCCGATCTTTAACCCGTACGGCGTCGCGCCGCCCGGCTACAGCGGCGGTGGCAGCCACCCGTTCACAAGTACGTCGTCGTCGGCATGCTCATGCAGAGCGATCGATGATGGTAGATGCGGCCATGCGCAACAACATTGCTGGACAGGTGCAAGCGTCCATATGTGTGCACATGCCCTCACGGCTCTGTGCATAGCCGCCGCTGCCGCTGGCACCGCGTCCTCGCATGAAGATCAAGAACCGCCCGCCGCTTCCGAAAGGGCCCCCCACCCTTTCGTCCGCCGCCGCCGCCGCCGTCGGGCATGGCCCCATCACCGGTACGCGCCGCCTCGCTTCCTTGTGGGTACGAACGTTGCGACGTATTAGATGGCCGCGCCAGTGATTATGCCCCACCCCCCGTGGGCAT
>NW_012156582.1:14799-33736 GCF_000151545.1 Saprolegnia parasitica CBS 223.65
TCGCGCCCGTGCCGCTCCCGCCATCTGCCGCACCGTCGACAACCAGTGAGCTCGACGCGTTCCTGGTAGAGATGAAGGACTTGGGCGCGATGTAGTAACATTGACAATGCTGTCGTTACTGCCTCTTTGTTGGACGGTGGACGGTGGACCACTGCCAAGACAGCTTGGTGGCGTCGAGTTCTCGTATTAGCCTTCTGTACACCCGTTGCACTAGACCAAGCTCCCGCCTGCTGCCGCACCGTCGACAACCAGTGAGCTCGACGCGTTCCTCGTCGAGATGAAGGACTTGGGCGCGATGTAGTAATATTGACAATGTTGTCGTTACGGCCTCTTTGTTGGACGGTAGACCACTGCCAAGACAACTTGGTGGCGTCGAATTCTCGCACTAGCCTTCTGTACACCCGTTGAACTAGACCAAACAGCCTCCGAGTTGATAGATAGATAGATAGATGGAATGATTGATTGATGGATAGATACAGACAAATGCACTAGTCTGGCTCGTACTTTGGCTGCGAATGTACACGTTGCACTCGCTGCTACACGACGGCAGCTTCCGCGTCGGCCTCGGGGGCGGGCGGGGGCTTCATCTGCCGGCGGTCGACGACCATCGTGAGAGCGGTTGCCACGATCACACACCGGAGGACCGTGCCGTTGAAGGTCCTATGGTTGGGACTATTGTCGGTCAAGCTACAGACGCACCTCATTCTCGGTCGTGACACGCGCGCCCGCTGCACCACGCAAGGTCGAGCATCGATGCATGTAAATGCATGGGATAGCTCGCGAGACAAGACACAAGTGGGGTTGGCGGCGACGAGGCAGCGATCGGCTACGAGTCCATGACACTGTAGAGAGAGGGAGCAAGACGATCCATACGACGATGTGCGTGCGACGGTGCTTGTAGCTGGACACGAAGGCACAATAAAGTCGAGTCCTGGACGCAACGGTCGACACACTATTGCTTGCTTTACAATCGTGTCCACGCCCCGTCGACAATTAGATGCAAAAATGATATATCGATAATACATGATGTATGCCCTAGTCGTCCCGATTCTTCTTGCTCTTGACCTTCTTGACGACGGTTGTGGCCGAGACCTTGGCGACGTCGTGGCCAAAGAGCTTCGAGACTTCGAGGCCGGACGTGAACGCCGAGTTGAACATGACGCGCTGCTGGAAGAGCGAGAGGAACGGCATGAACATCGCAATGAACAAGATCGGGCCAAACACGATCCAGCCGACGGCGCGGTCAAAGCCGCGGGCAATGGCCGCGACAACCACATGGCTGCTCTTGAGGCGCACAATCATGACTTGGTCAAACCAGTAGACGGCAATGAGCAGAATCAGCGTCATCTCGACCAAATCGCGAAACGAGAGGTAGAGGAGCGACCCAAGCAGCAAGAGAAAGACACACGCCGAGATGCGAAACTTCATCTTCCGGAGCTTCTTCTGCTTCATTTGGCTCTTCTTCGCGTACCGGCTTGCGCAGTAGCCGACGAGGGCAAACAGCAGCAGGACAATGACAAACCCGCCGAGGATCATGTGCGGCGTGAAAAACTCGAGCGCGTTCGTCGACGAGAGCTTCTGGACCACTTGCTTCTTGACGTCCGTGTAAAAGAGACGGTACATGAGCTGGAGGTAGAGGCCGACAGCGACAAAGAAGAAGCGCGCCTTGCGCGCAAACTGCACAAAGCGTGCGAGACCCGACGAGTGCTCCAAATACTCGAGCTCGGCCGTCCACCAGCCAAACCACGAGTCACTCGAGTCATTCTTCGTCTCGAGCCAGTTTTGCCAGTCGTTGTAGTCGTCAATGAGCTTGTCCCACTCGAGCCCGCTCGGGTTGAAGAAGAAGGGTGCCCAGAGCCACGTCGCGGCCACAATCCAGAGCGAAAAGCTCATGATCGCGTAGCTCTGGTTGGTCGGGAGCACGCAGTCTTGGTAGTGGTTGGCATAGCAGCGCGCGTTCCAGTCGGCGACCGGCGGCTTGACGCCATTGTAAAAGCCGCGGTCCAGCGTCCAGTCGCAGTTGCACCACGAAAACGTCCCGTACGCTGCAAACAAGACGAGCAAGAAGACGAGCTCGACGCCGCGGTAAAAGTGGCTAAACGCGTAAAACCGAAAGAGCTCGGCAAACTTCTCGTGCTTGATCGTAAAGCCGCGACCGGTCGCGCGGTACTTGGCGCCGCCGTGGATGAGCGTCCGGTCGAAGTAGTGCATGCGGTTGCCCATTTGGAACGTAAAGAAGAGCGGTCCGAGCGTAAAGACGTTCCAGAGGAGGTAGCTGATGCCGTGGCGGAAGCCACGCTCGACACCGACGACGGCAAGGACCGGCACGACGAGAAGAAAGCCAAACTGCAGCGCCCACGACGCGTTGAGCGAGTCCGAGATCCCCATGCGACCGGCTTGGAGGTAAAACGCGTCGAGGCCAGACAAGGCAAAGTAGATCTTGCCGTAAATGAAGAAGTAAATGCCAAAGACGGTCATCGTCTGCGTAAAGTACCAGCCGAGGTTGCCGTAGAACCACGAGTTGAGCCGCCAAAAGTCGAGCCGGTTGGCCATGCGCATGACGTCGCGGGAGATGACGCTTTCGCCCGCACCAGACGAGAGCTTGGCTTCAAACTGCGCGAGCTGCTGCATGCCGACATCACGACCCTTGCCCACTTGGATAAACTCCTCGTGCGAGACGCGGCCGCCGCGGAGCGTCGTGTTGAAGCCGGCAAAGATATCTTCCGAGAGGTTGATGCCCTTGGAGGCCTTGGCCGTCCCGCCCGTCGTCATGACAAACGTCTTGTCGAAGATATCGGGGTGGCCGTAATGCTGGCGGACGTGGAAGAGCGCAAGCATGCGCTGGCCCTGCGAGACAAACGAGAGCTCCTGGATCTGCATGAACGACGCGAGGTTCGAGACGCCGCCAGTAAAGACGTACTCGCGGAAGCCAATGATCGTGAGCGGGTGCTTCTTGTGCTCCTTGCGGTCGACGGTCGCGAGGAGG
This sequence comes from Saprolegnia parasitica CBS 223.65, assembly GCF_000151545.1. Classification (NCBI taxonomy): domain Eukaryota; phylum Oomycota; class Saprolegniomycetes; order Saprolegniales; family Saprolegniaceae; genus Saprolegnia; species Saprolegnia parasitica. The sequence continues at coordinate 17,786 of NW_012156582.1, forward strand.
TTGGGCATCTTGAGGCACTCTTCGAGGTACCCGTCTTGGTTCATATCGATACACTGGAGCATCTCGCCGCGCGTAAAGATGATCGCGTGGTTTTGGTTCTCCGGCTTGCCTTCGCCGACGATCGGGTTGCCCGGCAGCTCGACGCGGTAGACTTCAATGATCTTGTCCAAGACGCCGCGGATGAGCACCGAGAAAAACTTGGGCGGGCCGTCCTTGACCTTCTTCGGGCCGTCGACGTACGCGACACGCAGGCCCGGGTGCTTGAGGAGGAGAAACTCAATGTCGGCGGCTTGCTGGCGCTGCTCGTCCTTTTGCTTGCCGTACTGCTGGCACGAGCAGACGTACGAAAACTTGAGCGCGACCATGTCGTCGAGGCGGAGGCACCGGTTGCAGCGACAGCCCGTCAAGTGCATCGGCTCGTTCTGGCCAATCTCGAGCCAGTACAAGAACCGAATCGCCTCGGCGTTGTACATCATGCCACGCACCGTGCGGGCGAGCGTCTGCCCGCGGTACGATGCCCAGAGCTGGACTTCTTCCGGGCACTTTTTGAGCGCTTCGTTCATGTCCTTGCAGTTGACGCGCTCGATAAAGTTGTCCCACTCGTGCGGGTAGATCGTCTGGAGGTAGTAGAGCAGCTTGATGCAGTCGTCGTTGGCGGCCGTGAGGTCCTTCACCGAGTACAAGACGATCTCGTTCAGAAACGGTGTCGAAATCGAGAACGACCGCATCGTCCGAAGCGGCTTGGCCTCGGGCATCTCCATGAAGAGCGAGTTGGCAAAGAAGCGCAGCCGGCGCTGGCCTTCCTCGGCCCGGGGCTCCGCATCAAAGTTGTCGACGGTCAAGAGCTGGTACGCCCGGGAGACAATGTCCATTGCGACCGGGTCTTGCACAAGCGCGAGCAGCTGCCGGTGCGCGTACGTCTGCTTGTCGCCGGGAAAGAAAAACGAGTTGGGCTTGAGCGGCGTCTCGGCGAGGATCTTGACGAGCCGGTCTTGCTTGGAGAGGAGGACTTTGAGCGACGCAAGGACCGCCTCGACATTGTCAATCACGTGGTACAAGGCGCGTTGAAACTTGATGCTGGCGTCGTTGGCCGTGATCGGGACTTCCAAAATCGACTTCATGAGTTCGGCGGCCGCGGCGCGGCAACTGTAGAGGCTGCTCAGGTGCAGGCCCTTCATGACACCGTTCGTACTGACGCACTCTTCCATAAACGCAAAGCAGTCGTCCATTTCCTTGTGCTCGCGCCCGAGAAGGAGCCGCGTGACTTGGGTCGCAAACTTGTAGCTGCCGCAGATCGACTGGAGCCGAAGGTCGTCCTTGATGAGCCGCTTCTTCATCGCCGACTCGATCTTTTGCAGAATCGAGCCCTTCTTCTTGTCGGCCTTGAGCTTCTCGTACACGGCGTAGCACTCGGTGATGATGTCGAGCGACTCGTCGAGCTTGCCGGCCGTCAAGAACGCGGGCAAATACAAGCGGCGGTTGGCCGACCCGACGTCGGCCGAGTCAATGAGGTAGCTCAAGACGTTGAGCTCGCGGTTGCTAAGGACGTCGGCGTCCCGCATCGACGTGAGGCACCGGTTCCACGCCATTGCAAACGGTATCGTGCGTTCAAACTCGGCGCCCGAGACACCCGTGATCGAGTCAATCGTCGAGTGGCCGCTCTGGCTCTGCGACAGCGCGTGCGGCGATGCGACTGCGTGATACCCATCGTGCTCAAGCAGCGACGAGAAGCCCTGGGCGTGGATCGTCATGGGCTGCGCGCCGTCCGAGTACGAGATGCGTTCAAAGCGGCGCTCCGGCGGGCGCTCGTCGGGCTTGCGCTGCTTCTTCTGCTTCTTCTTCGGGACCTTGTGCTCGATCAAGTTGGCAACCATCTTCTTGTTGAAGACCTTTGGGATCGACTGGAACGCCATGCGCAGAATGCGGAACGACCGGAGCTCGCCAATGCGCAGGTTGAAGCCGTGGACCGAGCCCACGACGACCGAAAGCAAAAGGTACAGAATCTGCGCGTCGTACAAAATCACCATGACCGCGGGCACCCACAGAAAGAAAATGTACAGCACGTTGTAGACCGGCAGCTGCAGCATAAAATGCGACACGAGCAGATACTCTTCCGTCTTGGTGAACCAGATGAAGAGCGACGTCTCGACGAGCGTCTTGACCATGACTTGGTACTCAAACGTGAGCTTCCCGAGGTACAAGACGACCCAAAAACACGTGTAGCGACAGTATGCGCCGCAGGGCACGGGCAGCGACCGCCCGATGAAGCCAACGCCGACGCGCGAGAAGAGTCGGCCCGAGAGCTCGCACACAAACACCAACGCGACGAGGCCCGCGCCGCCCATCATGATGAGCGCGCCGTCGTCCGCGCGGCCGTTGCCTTTGAATTTGACGAGGGCCCTCCCAAGTACCGGTAGCACGTCCGGCAGCTTGAGGATCTCGAGCGTGCACGCGTCGCAGTTGAGCTTGCCGTCGCCCGCCTTGTTGAGCACGTCAAAGGCCGCTCTGCGGTAGTCCGGAATGCACTTGGTGTTGTTAAATGTGCCCGACTGAAGCCGCGTCGCGTCGCCGTCGAAATAGGCGATGGGACCCGCGTCATTAAAGCAGCTCGTCAACAGCTCGCGGTAGCAGCTGCAGCGGCCCGTCGTCTTGGCCACGCAGTCGGTGAACGGAATGTCGGCCATGAGCTCGGCAAAGTCGCGCGGGATCTTGGCGAGCGAGTTGCCCGCGTCAAAGTTGGGCACACTGAGGCACGTGACGAGCTTCCCGACGTTGCACTCCTTGTCGACAAAGGCGTCCGAGGTCAGTGGCGTCTCGACCAAGTCGCGGTCGCCGTTGACGGTGGTGCGGTAGCCCTTGCCGAGGATCCTCATGTCGGGGTTGACGCTGCTGCCGTACATGATGGCCGAGTCGGGGCAGACGAGGATCATGTTGATGGCAAAGCCAATCGTCGCGGCAAGGAGCGCGAGGTTGAAAAAGAAGATGCGCCGGAACGAAAGCAGCGCCCGGAGCCAGCTGCGGCGCTCCATAAACGTCTTCTTCACGAGCGTGAGGCTGCCCTTCTTGTTGGCTTTGGCGAACGCGTCGCCGATCGTATACGCCGTGTGCTTGAGGCATTTTTTGGTCCAGAAAAACTCGTTAAAGTCATCGTAGTTGCGGATCTCCGTGTGCGGCGACCGCGCGCCCTTGACCGTCTTCTTGTCAGCTTCGTTGCGCAACGAGGCGTACATGGGCCGGATCACGGATGCGAGGTAGTCGCCGGCCTCCTTGCCGCCGCCACGCCCGACCTCCTTGGCGAGCGAGTGGTACAAAAAGCAGAGCAGCTCCGGCGTTTGCCGAAAGTTGCCAGCCTCGCCCCAGATGAGGAAGAAGAGCACAATGTCTCGAAGCGGGTCGGCAAAGACGGGCTTGGTACCGAGGTACTTGGCCCATTTTTTGTAATTGTCAAACAGCTTGGCGTGAAAGCTCTTGAGCACGGCGGTGACCAGCGCGGCCTCGTGCGCCGGGTCGTCGCTGCGCTTGTCGCTGCGCTCGACGAGATTGGTCAAGAGCAGCAAAAGGTGCTCGCGCTGGTTGGCCACGTTGGCGTCTTGAAAGCCCAGCGCTCGCTGGCACTGCTCAAACGGATCGTTCCTACACACCAAGTGCAATCTCAGAAAGGCCAAGTGCAACGTCGAGCTCGTACGAGGCAAAGACGCGGGCCACCGGATGGTACATGCGCGGCAGGTCGTCCATGTCGAGGATGTTGTACTTGACGGCGAGCTTGCGCGCACTGGCCGTCGCGGGCACCTTGGCGCGCTGCGCCTTGATCATGTTGACGTAGCGCGTCATCTTGGCGTTGAGCCGCGCCGCGGCCTCGAGGTCCTCGGCGGTCTTGAACGGCAGGTTCAGCGCCCGCTCAAAGACGTCAATGACCTGCGTAAAGTGGCGGTCCGCGGCCTCGACGTCGCCGGCATTCTGAAAGTTGACGGCCGCGTTCACGAGGCCCATGCCCTCCTCGTACCATTGCTGCTGCGTCCGAAGCAGGTGCTGCGCCGGCGGCGCGCCACTTGCCTGTCGCCGCATGCTGCGTCAACGGATGCTACAAACCGACTGTGCTGTGCTGGTCGGCGGTCGCCATTCGACCCATCTGGGCGACTCAGAATCCACATGTGCCTAGGGTTTAGAAAGCCGGCAGCGTGGTCCTCGGCCCTCACGACAAGGCGACGGCGACGACACCACAGGTGGCTATCGGTAGCTACGACGCCTGCGATGCCAGCGCCACGGGCGGCGTAAGAGAGAGAAGATGCGGCCCATGGACGTCGCGGTGACGAAGAACGGCACCGACAGGAAGCGCGTGCCATCTGGTTTGGCGTCAAAAGTTGGCGTTCCCACCATGGTCGTCGGAAGGGGATGGTGTCGCTGACGCAAGGCGACCACGAAGAGGATGGCGTCGTACTGACAGGTACGTACCAGCAAGGGTCCATCAACTGCTTATGGACCCTTGGTACGTCGTTGCTACCAAGATAGCAGCAGCCCAAGCTCTGCGACCAAACTACAAACCTAGGTTCAAAACTAAGCTAAACGCCTAAGTGTCAATGGACGCGAATTGACAGAGAAGCGCGTGGGACTGGCGATGCGACGACGGCATTACGCTACGGCCAGGACGGTATGGATGGACGATGTATCTCGTCGGACGAGAACACACAAGTGCTTTCGGAAGCATCTATCTACTGAACGGCAAAGTGCAAACTCGAGTCGCTAGGGGGTCCGAGCCCACGCAGCGTACTCGGTTCGTGGTATCGCCTCGGTGGATGAGCGTGCAAAGCTGTGGGTCAATTGCTATCGGTGCGAGCTTGTTACTCGCCTTGCCACCCACAAACGCGGGCAGTGAGCTACACTTACCAGGCACATGGACAGTCCAGTGCCACGACGACGACGTGCGCATGACGAGGCCTCCTGGATCTGCCAACAACTCTGGATCGCCGCCAATGTCGATGGCTCGAAGCTCCTCTATGTAGAGCCTTGGACGATTACAGGAGGCAGTGACGACCGCTTGCGTTTGGAAACTCTGTTTTACCCACACTGGATTTGCTGCACGAACACTGGAAGGAGGAGCAAAACGGCGCGGATTGGCTGAAAAGCGACGAAATCGTTGCGATATGCACCAATCCAGTGTGTGGAATATGCGATTAGCATGTGGATTGGCTAATATTCGATCACATGCCAAGATGAGCGATTCGGACGAAGGCAGCGAGAGCGGGTCCGAGGCCGCGCCGTCGCCGACGTTCGCCGTCTACTACGAGGGCGTGGTCCGGCGCAAAGCAGGCCAAAAGACCTTGTACGTCCTTCGCACCATGGCATGCCACGTCATGGCGACCCTGTAGGAAGCCATGCCGGCTTCAAGTCCAGGCCGGCGGCCTTCTCGCCGACATGGATCGGGACCGAATCTACCGCCTCCTGCACGTGCACGAGTGGCTCATTGACAAGAAGCTCAAGGGTGTTGAAGCCGAGAACGTCGGGCTGCGTGTCGACTGCCAGCGCGAGCTGTGTGGGAGCGGGTCCGACGACGACGACGCCGGCAAGGTCACGACGTTATGGCTCGTGCTGGCCAAGGAAGCCGACCGCCGGCAGTGGAAGCTCTTCTTACTCGCGTCCTTGTACCCCCAGAGCAAGGAGGCGAGCCAAGCGCTGCAGTACCTCGAGCAGGTGGCGCAGCAGGAAAAAGTACAATTACACGGAAATATCGCCATCCTGCTGAGCGACGACACAGATTCGCCAAGCCGAGGTCGAGCGCCGCGCGCGCATTGCAACAGAGCAGCAAGAGCACGAAGAGCTGCAGCGCTCCAAGAGTCTCCGGCTCAAAGCGAGTGCGTCCATCTTGCATCATCGTCATCGTCCGCAGCTTCCTTGTAGAAAAGAAGGCCAAAGAGAAAGCTGCCAAAGGCCCCAAGGTACGAGCTAGCAGCTCCAATCTTTCGAGCTAGCTCGAAAGACGACCTTATGTGTAGAGTGACTGGAAGGCATATGAGGCCGAGGACGGCCAAGTCTACTACTTTAACGCGGTACGTGGCTCGTCCAAACACTGCTGGATAGCATTGACGCTCATGAGAATAGCGTACGGGCGAGAGTCGATGGGACAACCCAGAGGCCCCGGCGTCAGTCGCCGTCGTCACCCCGCCTGCTACCGACGCCTCGCCGGTGCTGGAACGCCGCCGATCGTCCAAGAAGCAGCCCAAGGAGTCGGCAGATGCGAGCCCGATTCGACTCGAGGAAGCACCTGTCGTCACGAGCGACGACGAGCCCGTGGTCGTTGCCATCGAGCCACTGCCGGTGCGTACGACCCAACAACGCCTATAGGCATCTTGAAAGCTCTGCAGGAAGCCGCCATGGCATCCAAATCGTCGAAGAAGAAGCTTCGGTTCGAAGGCGACGACAGCGACGAGGACGTGTCAAAGAAGAAGACGATGGCGGCGACGCTCGAGAAGCTCCTCGGGTGCTTGACCGTCTCGAGAGGCTCTCTGACACACTGTGTCTAGCGCGGGGCCACAACCCATCATGAAGCGCACGCCAAGCTCCAGCGACGACGTTGTCGACGGGACGGAAGCCGTGGACCCGACCTTGTCGACGGCCGAGCGCCTCCGGGTACAAGCTGCGTTCTATCTCGTGTTGGATCTCGACACATGTATGCCATAGCTCAAGCGCCAGCAGCGGCAAGGCAGTTTGTTTGCAATGGAGGAAGACGACACGGATGCTTTTCTGCGGGAGCTTGAGCTCAAGAAGAGCGCCCAAGCCGCCACGACGGCCGCCAAGGATGCGGATGCGGACAAGGATGCGGACGCGGATCCGTTTTCGTTTCCAATGGACGAGTGGGGGGATGTCGAAGCACAGGTGCTGCAAGAAGCCGCTGCCCACACCAGCAACGAAGCAGTCCGTACTGTGCCAGACGCGCCGGTACCTCCACCACCTTTCCATGCACGCGATGATGCCACTGCGTAGGTCGACGAGGTCGCTGAGGTCGCCGAGGTCACGGTAAAGAAAGTGAAAAAAGCAAAAAAGCTCAAGACGCCGTCGCCACCTGCGCCGCCACCTGTCGTGCAACACGACGACCCAGTTATGGTGCGTACAAGGACGTGTCGTAGTCGATGTCGATGCATTTCGTCGCCGTAGCCGCTGCAGAAACCACCGAAAAAGATGATTCCCAAAAAATTAGCAAGAAAAAGAAAACCAAACCCGCGCTCGAAGCGTCGACCTCGTCCAGCGACGCGCCGATCGAGGTACTCGTCCTATCGACGCCGACAGTGTAGCATCCCATGGGCGACACCTCTCTAGGCACCGGTGGCGAGAACAAAGCGGTCGACCAAACCACCCAAGAAAGTCAACGTGCTCGACGACAGCAGTAGTCCAAACGAGGTGCGGTGCGAAGGCCCAGCGATCGTCGTCATGCAGAGCTGCTAGGCCGTCCCCACGACAACGCCCGTCGTCGACCAAGCGGTAACCACGTCATCGACATGGCACCACCAAGACACTCGTGACGTAGGTCGCGTCACACGAGCCCTTGCCGGCACTCTCGCCCAATAGTGTAGGAAACCTTGGACACTCGACTAAATGGTGACGTGCCGTGCGTAGCCCGACGCGTGGTCCGAGCACACGGCGCCGGACGGCCGCACGTACTACTACAACGCCGTGACCCAAAAGAGTGTGTGGATCCAGCCCGCCGAGCTCGCCAAGGTGCGAGAGATTGCGCCGCCATCCCCGCGCGCCGACCCGCCAGCGTCCCAGCGTACGTCGTCTCTTTTTTTCGCAAAAAAGTATCAAGGTATCAAGTGGTAGACACGGCGATTATTGCGTTCGACGCCACGCGTCCCGTGGCCGAGCTGCTGCCGCCGCACGTCGACACGCAGGACCTCTCGCTCTGCCCGCATTGCAAGGCCGTGCCGCCCACGCAGCGGTACAATCCCTATCACTTGGATCCAGTGTCGAAATAGGGGTAGGTGTTTGGAGTGCGCGACGATCTTTTGCGACGCGTGCGTGGTCGCGCAGCACCAGCGCTATGGCACGCTGCTCAACCACACGTTGGCGCTCGTGTCGGGTACGATGATGCACACTATTGTCTGCTAGAGTGGTCGATATGACACTATGTCTATTAGTGCCGTTTTGCCAGTGCTGCGAGTCGGCGAGTGCGACGCAAGAGTGTCTCGAGTGTCTCCAGCGACACCTCTGTGACGCGTGCGCGTCGTTTGTGCATCGCAAGCCACCCAAGCACACGCACACGCGCCGCCCGATTCTCCAGTACGATCGTTGCTACCTTGATACCTTGATACATGGCGTCGATCGCGTGTGGTAGACCCCCGACGGCGTCCACGCCGCCTGTGCCTTCCGCACCTGTGCCGTTTCCGAGTGGCTATGCGATGCAGGCGCCAAGCTTCCCGCACATGCCGCCGATGGTCATGATGATGATGCCGCCCATGATGATGATGCAAGGCGGCTATGGAAATGCCAGTTTGTTTGGTGGCATGATGCCGGGACCGATGCCGGGACCGATGCCGGGACCGATGGTAGGTCCCGAGGCGCCACCGTCGATGTACGGACCCGCCCCGGCCAAGCAAGAACCGGCGACCTGCGGCGGCTGGGGCGTCGACTTCGTGCAGGCGAGTGGACGGTACACCTGGCGAGTGGACGGTACACAGCATGCCCACGATTGATTCTAGCTGTCGTCACTGCGAGCGCCTTGCGAGTGCACCGGCACCGGCGTTGACACCAGCTTCGACACCGGCGTTGGCACCGAGTGTACTAACCAAGGACGTGGTGGTCCAGCCCACGACGGACCTCGGCGACATCGAGTGGGACGACGACTCGTCCGACGGGTGGGCGTCCGACTAGTCGGTTCACCAGCGACTTCAGTGTGTCCACCAGCGACTTCAGTGCCAACATAACACGTACACCACGTACAGATTGTCCCGTCGCTTCGTGGTCGCCACGGGCGATATCGACGGTATATCGCTGAGCTGTAGCAGTGAAGACAACGAAACGTCTCTGGTTGCTCGCCTCCGAGCTGCAACTGCGTACTAGTAGTACGATGGGAGGAAGAGGCAGCGAACGCGTTCTTGATATTCTCTTTGATTGCCCGGTTGGATGCAAACGCTGCTGTGGCTACTCCCACTGTGGCGCCAACTGAGACTGGCGTGCACGCTGACGTGGCTTGGATGCACCCACCCGTCGATCGAACGTGTGACCAACGTCGAGGCGCGCGCCTCTCTGCAGCAATGTACATCACGTTACCTACTGCACAAGGTACAGAAATACTTTCAAGGACTCGACTAACGTAACATGTAGGCTTGCGGCTATGGACGATCCTGGCTGGTCTCGTTGCGAGTCGACCAAGCAGCTGCGAATCCAAACGAAGGGATCGGCGCCAAAGGATTCGCTGTCGGCGCTGTCGATGCGTCCGCAGAACGTGGCGGGTAGGCCAAAGAAGACAATATCTTCCACTTCATGGTAATGCCATTAGGTCGAGAGACGTACGGAGGAGTGCGCCGCCTTCCAGCGACGGGAACGTGGCAAGGAGAAAGTGCATCCCACTTTGCCTTTCGTGGCATACTCCCTTAAAACAACGCCGCGTCCCGTGGCACCATCCACGCCCATAAACACGGGATGCTCGTCGCTGCTGCAAAAGCATGCGCGTGTGACAAGCGCGATTGAAGCAGGTCCATTGCCTGTCATCCACTCCCATCGACGGCGTCGTTCGCAGCACCGAAACCACCTTGCCGTTCACACAAGATTCGATCACGAAGAGGCCCACCACGCTACAGTACCTGGACGGATACGAGGCCAAGGACATTGTCACGTACTCAGTACAGTGTATTGCCAACCAGCAAACTACGCCTGCACGCCTGTACTAGGTGGCTAATCGTACGGCGACCGAGCGACAGATGAGAACTGAGTGGGGTTGGACCTACTCGATGGTAACGAGCCTCCTAGTGTTGTTTCTAGGGCATGTCCCAAGCGGTTCCAAGGAAGTTCCCGAACCTTGGTCCTTGTATACCTCGAATTCGACTTGGGTTTTGTATGGAAACCTCGTTGTACTTGATATTTGTATGGAATCCGGATTCTGGGAGAGGCAGTCAATTAGTATTTAACCCAGTCGAACGCAGTCATGGCGACCGTCGTCGTCAAAGAAGAGAGCTGTGGCGACGCGAGCTTCGGCGACGTGCTGAACGCGCTCTTGACGTCGCTGCCGTCGGACGCGTCCTCGGCCTTCTTCCGCTGCCTCGCGGGCTTGACGGCCGAAGAGTCCAACGACCTCGCCAAGTACGTCGTGCAGCTCAAGGAAGAGAAGAAGTTCCGCGTGATCCAAGCCATGGCCGACTCGACGATCCCAGCGAAGAAGAAGTTTCTCGACAGCCTCCGCCTCAAGTTTGAGCGGCTCAAGGCGCAGGCGCCGACCGATGGCCGGTATCGTCGCGTTGACGCGCATACTACGGAGGCTCACAGCAGGCGGCGAGTAGGGCGCCGCTGGCACGGACCAACTCGCGCCAATCGTCGCTGCTGCAAGTGACGTCGGAAGACATTAGCTCGATGCAGCACATGCTGGATAATGCGCACATTGGCGAAAGCGAGCTCCGCCTGCGCGACCTCGAAGAGTCGCTCCACAAGCCTGCCGGCGACGCGTCGTTTGGCCTCGAGCACAACAACTCACTGCTCATGCTCACGTACCTCGTCCTCGTATGGGTGTCGCGTTGCTCATACGCACCTTGTAGCTCCAAGCGTGAGCGCCCCAACAGCAACTGGGAGCTCCTGAAAGGCGAAGCCGCGCCGGCTCAAAAGACGTGCGTTGACGACGACGGCAGCGGCGACGGCGACGACGACGATGACGACGACGACGACGACGACGACTACCAAGAAGACGGTAGCAGCACAACCGCATCGACGTCGACGACGACGACGGACACGGGCAGTCTCCCGCCGGTCCCCGAGGTACTTGCACAAGCGACAGGAAGAAGCATGCTCATGGCGACGATATTGCGCAGATCAGTCCCGAGGATGCACCGTCGACGAAGCGCTGGACCAAGGCCCAAGACAACGCGCTCAAGGAGAGCGTCCAGCTGCATGGCGAGAAGAACTGGAAGGCGATCGCCGAGCGCGTGCCAGGCCGCAACCACGCGCAGTGCCTCCAGCGCTGGCGCAAGGTGCTCAAGCCGGGTCTTGTCAAAGGGCACTGGTCGTTTGAAGAAGACAAGATCCTCGAAGTCCTCGTCAAGCAGAGCTGCAACAACTGGGGCCAAATTGCCGATCAAATCCCCGGTCGGACGCCCAAGCAGTGCCGGGAGCGGTGGCGCAACCATCTCGACCCGTCCATCAACAAGGGGCCGTACACGGCCGAGGAAGACAAGGTCATTCTGAGCGCGCAAGCCCGGCTCGGCAACAAGTGGTCGCAGATCTCGCAGCTGCTGCCCGGGCGCACCGAAGACTCGGTCAAGATCCGCTGGAAGTCGCTCAAGCAAAACCCGGACCGAGCCAACCACCATCGCCGCCTCACCGCCGGCCACGCCCTCAACAGGTGCGGGATCGTTGCGTCGCGTGATGTCTAACTAAAGATGGCTAGTGGTATGAAACCCGCACCTGCAGCAGCAGCACCACGGCATGATGCCGGACCAGAAGCTCGCGGCCATGCATCACGCGTCGCAGTACCATCACGGCCCGACATCGTCGATGTTGGACGGCATGGCGGGTCTCAGCAACGGCAACGGCAACGACTGGGGTAATACCTATCCGCGACGTTATGGCGGTCTCTTGATACGATAATAGGCATGGGAGGCCATGGCATGCCGACGTACGGCATGCCGCCGCCGCCGGCCCAGGGCGGCTACATGGACCCGTACAGCTTGCCGCGGCCGCCGCCGCCGCAGCAAGGGTCGGAGGGCGCGATGAATGTGAGTGATTTCGACTCTTGGTACAGCGTCTAGTGGGCGGAGGGTTAAGGACATATATTTGATAATAGATGGGACTCCGCCACTCGTCTGGTTTTAATCCGCAGCAAGGAAATGCGATGCAGTACCACCACCCGCGCGACTACACGTACACGCCGGACGATCTCGTCATTAAGACGCTCACGGACGAGCTCGACTTTGATTTCGCCGAGTTTTAAGGGGACGGAGACGAATAATAGCGTCATGTGTACAGCACGACCACGATCGCCGTTTCTAGCGTCCACTTTGTGCGATGATGTCTCCAGGTATCACCTTGGCAGCAAAGGGTTAGGGTACCGAGCGGCCGGCCCAAGACCGCAACGGTACCTGTGTGAGTTCCCTTGAGGATAGGCACCGACCGAGTCTCAAGTCGAGTTCAGCGAGCATGGCCGATGCAAATACCCTTTGCGACCATGTGGCTTCTCCCTGCTTCGCATCAGGCAACAGGAGAGGATTACCGCACGTCGCAGAATCAATACAACCACAGTTCAAATGATCAGGTTCTGGTCGAATTCCTTCACTTAAGTGGTCCATTTTCATGAGTGTAAATTGGTCCACTCATCATGTTCACTGATCCCTTTTCCCCGCTTTTGAGCCAGAGAGCTCACTAAGTGTACTTATTGAATTACGGCCGCCCACCGACGAGACCTGATTCACTACATTAGCTGTGGCTCGTTGGTACTCTGATACGACACGCTGGGTAGGACCTTGGAACCATCCATCGCATCAAACCAACATGTGTTGCCATCAAGTTGCCAACGCCAACTGTATTGGTTCGAGGAGATCCTCGACGTGGCCGGTCTCGAGAGGCAGTCCTCTAGCCCCGAAAGATGACCCAGTGCGGACAAGGCAGCGACTTGATGGCGGCTCGGCACGCCCGAACGTGTGCACGCGGCACCGTCGCGCTGAGGACGAGAACGCCGGCGCGCAGGTTTCTCTCTGTACTGAGCGACGCGACAAGCGCCAAAACACCGGCCTCGCCGAGCGGATTCATCTGTACGTCGAGCATCCGCATGTGCGCCGTCTGCGACACCACCGTGCTGATGGCTTGGGCGCCGCCGCCGCCAATCCGGTTGCGGCTCAGATCCAGCACATCTAACGACGGCATGACGTGGCAGAGCGCGGTGACGCCACGGCACGTCACGCGGTTGCGCGCCAATCGAAGCGTGCGCAGCGAGGGCGGTTTCTTGGCCTGTGCGAGCGCGAGCGCAGTGGCGTCCGTGACGCCCTGCTGGTCGAGCGAGAGCACTTGGAGGTATTGGCACCGGTGCAAGGTGGCGATGAGCGGTAGAGCACCCGCGTCACCGAGGCGATTGGCGTCGAGGTGCAGCTCGGTGAGCTGCGGCAAGAGTGCGATGAGCGCTTCTCGATCGCAGTCGTTCTCGAGATCCACGTTTGGCAGCACGAGCGTGCGAAGACGATGGAGGTGCGGTCGCATGGCTACGACGCGGCCACGGCTGTGCATCAGGCATGCATAGTGTAGTGCCAGTGTCGAGAGCGAAGCAGCGGTGCGCCACTGCGGCAGCACCGACGCACCGTCGATACGAAGCGATCGCAGCGCAGACGGCAGCGACGCGCGCAGACACAGGGCGCGCTCGAGTTGCAGGCTCTCGATGCGCACGTCGCGAAGCGCTTGCATCGAGTCGACGAGGAGCGTGGCCGCGCGCATCGAGTCGAAGCGAAGCCCATGGAGCGCCAGCGACTGCACGCGAGACGTGCTTAGCCACATACCGAGACGCGTCGCCATGGCATCGTTCCAAAGCACTTTGCTCGCGTCGTTGAACGACAGCGCCAAATGCAACACGTTGCTTTCCAGTACGTCGCCAAGTACAAGGTGCTCGAAGGCGCCGTGGCTCTCGTCGAGTTGCCAGCGCAGACACAGAGACGCAAGCTGATGCTGCGAGCGAAAGCACGCGCCAAGCAAGCCCAGCGACGTCGGTGTCCATACATCGTCGACCAAGACGCGGTCCCAAAGGTGCAGCTCGAGCGCGACGAGCCGATGTCGCCATGGCGCCATGCACGCAGTACGGACCTCGTCGGGCGTCGAGAGAGTGGTCAGCGATAGCAGCGTCGCGGGGCGCACACCCTTAACTGCCTCAAGCGACGTTGTGCGTACGATCGGAAACAGCTCCATGCAGTCGCTCACGTACTGGTGCAGCGAGGCGTCGTGCGGCAGCTCGAGCTCGGGCCAGATGCGGAGGCCGGGCGTGTGCATGCTTGCCGACAGCAGCGCACGGAGGCTTTGGAACGGTAAGCGCATCGCAAGTCTGCTCTCGAATGCACTGAGGTAGCGCAGGAGGTCGTAAGGCTGCGCGATGAAGACCGCGATGAGCTCGACGAGCTCGGGTAGCATGGTCGCCACAACGGTATCTTTGGCATGGACCAATCATGAACCGAGAAATCTTTTGAATCCACCAATCACAAGCGGCGATTCGGCAAAAGATCGCGGTCGGCGATCGAGTGGCAGTCGAACGTCGAGCCCTTGATGGCGATGGCATTGGGTACGACACCTTTCTAATCTGCAACCAGATCGGATCTGGAAAAAGTTGCCAGTGCTGGAATCGAGTTCCGTACCACACTGTACAGTACCGACGAGTGCATTGCAAATTATGGGCCATCGGCTTTCGACGTCCGCGTCTCGACGTTTTCGACGAGTCCACTTCACAGGAACCTCGTATTGGGGTATGAAGCCGTCAAGGACATTATTCATTTGTGTCTTTGGCTGCCATAGTTCAGCTGCGTTGTCCCGTTGACTGTCCAACCGTCACGCCCTGGAGACGTGCGCTCAAGCTGCGAAACAACGAGTATGTAATACATGTAGGTTGTCAAAGGACCGCTACAGCTGGTCTACACGAGGGTAAACTCGGTCATCTCGAGGCGGACAATCGCAAACAGTGCTTCCTTCAAGAGCGCTCGCGTCGGGTAGAGCGGCAAGTCGATGCGGTTAAAGCACGCATGCGCTCGCGGAAGCGCACCGGACTTGTACTCGATCGCCTGGAGCGAGAACGGGCACAAAAGGCCATCGTAGCTCGTGAGCCCTTTGAACCCTTGGAGCGGCACGCGCGACGAGCCGGTCGCAAACTGCAGCAGCCGCGACCGGTCGTCGTCCGTCATCTCGTCTTTCAGAATGGCCCAGAACCAATCGTTGCAGTTGGTGATGGCGAGCGAGAACGAGACGGCGGTGAAGAGGCGCCAGTCGTCGACATCGATCGCCGACGTGCCGCAGAGAAGCAGCTCGAGCTCCTTGTAGTCGAACGGCAAGAGGAGTTCTTCGGGCAAGACCGTGTAGAACCCATGCACGAGCGCCGACACTTGGTCTCGAATGCGGTCAAAGAGGAGGTACTTGGTCATCGCCTCCAAGTACTCGGTGCGGTTTTCATTCGTGACGGCGATCTGCGCGCCAAACGGCACCAGCTCGACAATCGTGTCATCGGGCCCGTGGACCGTAAAATCGAGCGCCAAGTCGTCGACGCTCGGCGCGTCACGAATGTAGCACATGCTCGCATACACGGTCGCGTCCCAATGCATGACGTCGTCCATCGAGAGCGGCGTGCCAAGAAGCGCCTTGAAGAGCGGGACGCAGAGGTGGCACTGCAGCACTTGGCCATCGAGGATCGCGCGTGCGAGGAGCCGGCCAAACGCCTCGAACCGCGCGAGATGCGTCTCGCCATGATCGCGCGCCGAGTGCGGGTTGATGCCGAACGACCGCTCGGCTTGGTTGGCCGCGATGAAGAGGCCGGTGGACGGTTCAAAGAGCGCGTGGGTGAGAAGCGTGTACCACTCGCGCTGGAGCCCACCGGCGTCCACACCGCTCTCGCCATAAAGCGACACGCGCGTGAACGAGCAGAGCTTGTCTTGCGGCAGCGCGAGTAGAATCTCGAGCGACTCGGTGAGGATCTTGTCCCGGTACACCTTGACCTTGACCTTCTCCGTGTACGAGGCCGCGATTTGCTCCAGGAGCCAAATGTACTTGATCGAGAACGATTGAAGGCGGAGCGACTCG
>NW_012156582.1:54598-55349 GCF_000151545.1 Saprolegnia parasitica CBS 223.65
AGCGGTCGTCGGCGACGGCGAGTAGCATTCGTCGTTGACCTCGCTATGTGCTGCGCGACCCTGACCTCGCAGTCGTCCGACTCGTCGTCGTACTGGCGGTCGTCGTCGTGGCTCAGGAGCGAGCCCAGGTTCATGGGGGTTTTGCCCCGGTGCTCTAAAAATTAAGTTCGGAGTCCGGGTCGATCCCTCTAAAGTGCGACGACTAGCGCACTTGCTCGGGATCCTGGTCCGACGCGAAATAGTGTGCACACGTCATCGGGCGCTCCCATCAACACGCCGATGACACACCAGAATGATTGCCGACTCGGGCGCCGCCATGCGAACGACTCGATGATGTACCATACTACTACGTGGTCTCGAGGTCCGGACAATGTACGCAACATGACGCCGCCGATGTACGTACTTGTACTACTACACTAGCACGATCTTCCCACATACACAGGAACGGGCACAAAGAAAAGGTCCGTGTCCATTGTTGAAGCTGCGGAATGCGACCAAGGATGGTGTTACTGGTGCCAGCCGTGTTTGCTTGCGTGCTAATAAGATCTACGTGGGCCGTTCCTGACCCAGGACCGTTGAGCCTTGCTCGTGTGTTTAAAAAATGCTTGCGTCGATTTTGGCTGGAATGCTATGCTTCACCGACCCCCATCCTGCGTGGCGGAGGCACAAGCCTTTGCATGCCAGCAATATAAAGTCCTACTCGAGCGAGGCCTTGGTAGCTGGGCGACCTTGGGTTGGCAAGAACGTGGTT
>NW_012156583.1:0-11349 GCF_000151545.1 Saprolegnia parasitica CBS 223.65
GTCGAATCAGGGTCGCGTGGAGGGGGCTGGTAGGAATGCCTATCTGACTGCTCTCGTGTCCACAACATTGTACTTTTGGTACTCGCCTATGGGCTGGTGTCACCAGGTGGTGCGTATTTCCACTCTGAGGCATTTCTCTCTATCCACGTTGCCACGTCATGTTGAAAGTAGTAGTATTTATCCGTGGCGACGGCGCTTGGGCGGCCGTGGCTTCAAAGAGTCTTCTGCATATTTGTCGATCCGTTGCAGTGTCGTCTTGAAGCGCGCCACGGCGTCCGCGACGCTCGCTAGGATCCTTGCCGTTGCACGGTGCTTTCCGAGTTGGGCCACCGAAACTTGACCGGGCTGGGCCACCTTGAAAAGGCGACAGCTGCAGGCCTCCAGCCAATCGCGCCGGGGCTCGACCTGGATCACGCGCGATGCGTGGGCTTGCAAAAGACCGAGAATGTTTGGGCACTGCTCGGGGCTTTCCCATGGGCTTCCCGTCATCACGATGTTCTCGGATACGTTGGTGGTCGGGTCGTCCAAGAACGTCCGCGTTGCCTTGCACTGACTGCAGTGCGTCGGGTCCAGAGCCACGTCGCCAAGTGCAAAGTCCACAACCGGTGGAAGCGGCGGCGTCGCGTCGAACCGAGCAATGGCTGCCGCCGCCAGTAGTCGATACGCCGCCACGTTGCGCGGCAGAAGGTCCACAAGCGGCACGAGGAGCTTGTGCGTCGTGCGGATGTCCGTCGGGAGCGCCTTCAGCCACGCCGTCGCAAACGACGCGACGCTCTCGGGTGCATAGGACTGGAGAAGCATGACGGCCTCGCGCGTGAGATGTACGCCCATGGACACGGATTGCCCGTCGTGCTGACGGTTCGCAACGACTTCGTGGAGGTCTGGCCACGCCATCTTGTCGAGGAGCACATGGATCGAGCGCTGGATGTACTCGACGACGAGCGAATGCAAGGCGCCGAGGTCGACTCGGTTGTCTGCCAACGGGCGGATGGCTGGCAGTATAAAGAGCCCGTAGCGATCGGCGCACGTGTTGAAAAAGGTCGCATCAAGACGGTTCGCTCGCTGCGCTAAGACGAGCACGCTGCGAGCAGCGTCCACGCTTGTGACGGTCTGTGGAAGGGGCAAGTTGAGGTACGAATCGACCGAGGCTTTCCGCGGACGTCGCGGTGGCAGTTGCTTCAATGCACAAAAAATGACCTCGAGAACGGTCGCTGGCAGTCGCAGCGATGGCTGGGTGAGCGCGGCCGAGGCCAGGCCGACCGCAACGACCATGAGCGGATCGGCGTCCGTGCTGGCCAGCGTCAAGAGGATGGACGGGTGCGCTGGAAAAAGAAAGGTGTCGACTGCAGCGACAAGCACCGGTGGCAAGCAGGCGCCCACAAAGTTAGCATCCGCCCGTTGCGGCGCGATGGTCGTCACGTAGTGCTCGAGCAAGAGACTGTACTTGACAAAGTCCGAGCCGCGGCCATACCAGTCGTTCTTGGCGTTTAAAAGGCTGGGTCCGAGGCCGGGCGTCGCTTGTACAATGTGGTAGCAGCGCTTGAAAAGCTCGGCCTCGAATGGCTGAAGGAGTGGTGGGCACACCGCCTTGTCGTCCGTGTCGAGGCCAGCCAAGCTCGTGAGCAGCCGGAGCGTCGCGATCGGTGTCGTTCAAATCCAGCGCTGGACGAGCTCGAGCATTGCCGGCTCGAAGCGCTCCCAGCCATGGGTTGTCAAGAGACCATGGAGCCAGACAGCGACTTCAGCGAGCGGAACGTCGTTTGTGATCGAAATGCAGTCGCGAAGAAATGTCGTTGTGAGTTCAAAGTCGTTGTACGCGACCAAGATGCGCTGCATCTGCGATAGTAGCGACGGCTTGTGTCTCGTGGCAAATGCTTCAGCGGACTCGTGCCAGCCAGAATTGCGGTCTTGGACGTGAAAAGCCGACATGACAGCCATTACAAGCTCGCGCGGGTCTGCAAGACCGAGGAGGTTGCTGTCGAGAGGCTGGGCGGCAGCGAAATGGGAGACGACGAACGCGAGGGCGTCGGCGATACCGACGAGCCACGCCCGGTGACGCTTGGGCCAAAACACGATGGCGTGTTCCGGGCACTCGATGGTGTCTTGGTCGACGGCCTGGAATTGTAGAAACCACTGGATATTTTTGCATGAAGCGACGACGGACGGCGGCATGTCGCACTCGGGATGCGGACAAAGCTTGCTCACGACTCTCTCGTTCCTGCCGGACTTGCGAAAAGCAGCAAGGCCGACATCAAAGCAGCCCGTCGCAAGCAAAGCGTGCACGAGAGCTCTGGGCATCTCATCGAGCAATTGGAATAAACATGACCCTGCTCGCCGCCGATGCTATACATTTGCAGCACCTCTGGCAATTGGACGTCGAAACCGATCCGGTGGTGCGGTTCCGTCACCGAGAGACCGACCGCTCGAAAGGCAGCAATCGCAGCATCTTGCACGGGCGGGTTGTAGCGCATGTTGAAGTGCGCCGCGACATAGACAACACGGTAGACAAGGGCGGCGAAGCGACCAGATGTGATGGGCGATGACGAGATGGACGAGGAGAGAAACGTGGTAGCGTACGCTGCATGCAGCAACGAGACATCGTCGTTGAATCGCTGCGTCTTGTTACCATGGGAGAAGGTCACGACGCCTCCTGCGTGCGCCGACGGAAGAAGCACGACGAGAGTGCCAAACGTCCGCGCGGCTTCGTCCTCGTCGGCGGCGGGCAAGGGGCGAAGACAGTTGCTGTCGCCTTCGTCATCGAGAACCATGTGCGAGAGATTCACGTAAAAGGCATCCGATGGCACCAAGGCGGATTCGCACGCTTCGTGCGCCTCCTGCAAGATGTCGTCGAGGCCATCACGGTACCGCTCGTTCAACTCGATCGCGGACGCCGGGATGATCTTGGTGTCGGGGAAGAGCGCTGCGATCTCTCGCGCCTGCGCGACGCAGAGCGGCCACGCAAGTGGCTCGTCCATCCCACGGAGCGTAAAGAGGAACGGCGATGGGTTCTTCAACGTGCCAATCGTTGCAAACGTGCCTGGGGCGTCAAGGAGCTCGTACGCCGTCTCGTAGGCGCTCATCGCGGCTGGTGGAAAGTGCAACATGGTCGCGGTGCAGCCAATCCGCGTCGGCTTATTAAATAGCGAGTCTATATATAGAGCTCGATAAACAGGACGTGATTGGCTACAATTCACGTGTTTGAGGTGCAAGGATTGACGCTGACTCGGATACACCATGGAGGCGCCAGAATACGCGCATGTGGGAGACGCCGCATTCGTCTCAGGTATCTCCAACGATGGTCTCCAAGAATCGATGTTGTCCATGTCATATAATCTCACAGAAGGCGGTTTTTGGGTGACCATTCGACGCTCCCTTTCCACCTGCCTTGCAGGCTCGTGTTGTGCTCTTGCCAGGGTTGAGCCTTGCGCACTGCGAAGTCTCTGAACATGCCGCTACAACATCAGCAAAATGGCCAGCGCACGTGCCCATCACCGCCGAAACGCGTCTTGGGCAGCCTCGACATGAAGCAAAAGCGTCGGGCCGACGAGCTCACTTGTTGGCAGATCTGGTTTCGCTACTATGTATGTGTCAAGCGCATCGACACCTTCGGTCGACATCTACCTCCTATTGAATATACGCTATCTTGGCCAAATCTCGGTGGCCGAGCTCGAAAAGCACCGTACAAAGGCAGCGGTCCTGACAAGGGTAGTGACGCGGCAGCGCGCTCTAAAAAGAATCGAGCGGTGGTCGCCAAAACAGCAGAGGACACGAAGGCACGGCCTGTCTTTATAATATGCAATGATGATGTGCTTCGTGTGTTGAACTACTCGTGATGCTGCCGGGTCGCTTTGACACGGGTGCTTGGTCGTCTTTCTCTTGTCGTTGGGTCCGAACTCCGGCCAACCGCAGTCGTTCCTTGACAGTGGCGACAACGGTGGCTGTGCTGGCCATTCTCTGGATGGCGACCGCGTGTGCCTTCCACTCGGTCTTCGTCACTTGGCCAGGCTGGGGCCGCTTCAAAACGGCACGGGAATATCCATCGTAGCTCGGTGGAGACAAGGCGAGACGGGTCGAGTGGGCGTTGATGACGCGCGCGATCATATCGCACAGATCATATTGGTATAGAATGAACTCGGCATCGTCAGGGCTTTGCAGAAACTTGTGCACTCTGCTGCATTGCGCACAATGCGCCGGATCGAGCTTGATGTCGCACATCGCAAAGCTGGCGTACGTCGGGAGACTCGGAAGCGCTTCAAAGCGCGCAATCAGCTGGCTTGCCAAGTGCCACAGCACTTTGACTCTCGGGCCATGCATCACTACAGGCGCCAGCAGCGAGTGCGTCGCCTCGAGCGTCCTTGGCAGCGCCGCAAGACACGCCGTAAGGTAGGGCACAACAGTCGTGGGCGAGAGTCGCTGGAGGAGGTCGATCGCATCGAGCAAGAGCAGGACACCAATCGCGACGGACGCATCTTTGTAGATCTTCTCGTCGTCTGTATACCAGCTGGAGCGCCAACAGTCGGGTGTGCCGAGCGACTTCGGCACGCGGCGGAGATACGCAATCACGAAAGGCGATACCGTGCTGAAGTTGGGACACTGCGTGGCGCAGAGAGTCCGGAGCGCAGGCAGCAACTTGAGGTCCCAGAGGATAACACATTGCTCAAACAGCGCCGCGTCGACTCGGTTGGTCGCGAGCGCCAAGTAGAGGACGCTCTGGATGCCATCCACACGGATGCGTCGCATCGAGTACGAGTCGAGGTCTGGGTCGGTCACTGCGCGTAGAATACGATCAATGGCCTTGGATGGCAGTGGCAGCGATGGCTGGCACACTGCCGCAGAGGCAAGACCGACAGCAATGACGCTGATGATGTTGGCGGCCGTGTCGGGTAGCATGTCCATGATCGACGGGCGAGGTGCAAAGACGTAGCTATCGACAGCAGCGACCAGCACCGGCGGCAGGCGATGGCCCACGTAGTTGGCTTCATCGAGCTGCGGCGCCATCGTTGTCACGTAATGCTCGAGCAAGAGGACGTTCTTGAGAAAGTCCGAGCCGTAGCCGTACCGTCCACCGGGACGGGACGTCCAAGTCGTACAGCTTGGCGAGGTTGATCACCGCTTCGTTGCCGAAAGGACCGAGCGACTCGGCCTTCTTCAAGCCGAACGGGTAGAGAGCTGAAAACGATTCAACGACCTCCTGCGTCCTTGTTGTAAAGCGCTCTTCGAGGCCCTCGACAAGGCGCTCGACGTAGTTGACGCTAGCTTCGTACGCCTCATCGAGGGCTTCGTAGTCGACGGTGGCCTTCTGCTCGAGCTTCCCGAGGACGGAGCATGCCGACGGCGTCATCACGCTCGAGCGTGACGTACCAGCCGGGAATGCCGCCTTGAGGTGCGCCGCGTGAGTGGCAACGGCTTGACCGACCATGACGATGTGCATGTCGGATGCTTGCAGCGCTTTGCTGAGGTTGTTGAGAATCACCAAAATGTCGTTCATCAAGGCAACCCAGAAATGGAAGCCATCGTTGGCGAGGTACACGGCGTGGACGGACGCAGCGGAGCCCTTGTCCTCGTGAATCACGTGCGCGATCGGATCCAAGAGCTCGTAAAAGTTCGACATCATTTGCCCACGAGAAAGCCAGCCGAGCAGAGGCTTCGGATTCTTGGACTTGCAGTGCTGGATCGCCGCGTCCAAGGCTTGCTGGCGTGAAAGCGACTTGTTGAAGTACGAGTAGATCGCGGTAACGACGCTCATACGCTCTTCCTCGTAGGGACCCTCGGCGGCCTCGGCAGCCACGTTGAGGCGGTGGGCGGGGCAGTGCGAGGTAACGAGACGTGGGATCTTGGTCTTGAGTAGCGTAGCGACGCCGTTGCGACAACCGAGCATGACCGATGCCCCGTCGCTTGCAAACCCGACCATGTCGCGGTAGTCGAGGCCGACATCTTCGATGAGGCGCAGCAGTGCCGCAAGCACAGCGTCAGACGTGCCCGGCGTGACAACACCAAGCATGCGCACGCGAATGGCGCTGCCATACACATAGCGCGCCATGACGATGAGATTCTTCTCGCCGCCGCCATCCGTCGACTCGTCGCACGTAACCGAGAAGTACATGGCCGCGTCGATCTCCATCTTGGTCGTCTGCATGACCGAGGTTTCGCACACCGAGACAAGGTCGGCTGCGCTTTTGGCGTTGCCGGACGAGCCGTACGCATGGACGCTGCGGTCGAACGAGTCTGCGGCGTTGAAGATATCGATGCTGTCCTTGACGAGACAGCAAAGCTGCGGCATGAGCTCGTACGGCAGTTGGTTCTTGGCGAGAAAATAGGCGCAGCGCATGGGGCTGCCACTGCTGGTGCGTCGAGACTTCCGTGCGCTTCTCCTCGAGCACGCGTGCGTTATCAAGCATGAGCTGCATGGCCGAAGCGTTCGCTGTTCGGAGAACTGCTTCCTTGTGCTTCTCACTGTCGCCATGCTTCTTGATCTGGCTGAGCACGAGCTTCTTGGTCGGGCCGCCCGTGTAACCGCCAGGTTTGGCGAAAATGTTGTTGGTCTTGGCGGACTTGCAGACCGAGCAAAAGATGGCGTTGAGCTCCTCGTCGTAGACAAGCCATGCACGCCCAGTGCGCTATTCAGTTCGGAAGCTCATGGTCGATGTGTCGCTTGAGGCAAAATGATAAGTCAGACGTCAGTCGCATTCGTACTTCAACGGACATATATGCACATATCCGCGCGCAGCGCGCCACTAGCGCAGCGAGTGCAAAAGGAGTTTAAAATGTGTTCAAATTACACCTTTTCATGAGAAAGTGGGTCTCTGAAATTGGCGCAAATTTGTCTTAAAAGCCATATGGCGGAGACAGGATTTGAGAAATTGCTGCCGCTCCGCCGGAGCCGCGGACACTGTGTCAGACACGGGCCCGAGCAACCCGCTTCGCCGCATGTGCCGTGCGCACAGTTGTCGCTGCGTCGTGTACTCGAGTGGTGTCTGCATTCGCCACGTCGGTCGCGTTTGCTGCGTCGTCGGATGCAAGCTAGAGTACTACATCCAATTGCATGTATGTATATACTCTTGGCTGCGAGACCCTCGCGCGCAAGGGTAGATGCTGCCGGGTGCACGGGGAAAAAAAGCATCGTCGCTGGGCGCACACTCGACGGCAAACGTCAAAAGGCCGCTGCAGTACTTTCAAGGCGACATCAATGACACATCGGATGTCTCGTGCAAGGACGCGTGGCCGTCACCAGCGCCCGTAGACGCCGCCATTTTGGACACTCTGGAGTCGAATTTCAGGATGTTTGGTATGATTCGTCAGCTTGTGCGATGCACTGCAGAGTGGACGTGCATGTAAATTTCTGGCGCGACACCAAATCTGCAGAAACGATATGACAATAATGTCCCATAGTATCTTCTATTATACCATTGTCGAGTTACAGCCACTCCTGAAGACCCGAATGGTCTTCGACGCGGTCGCCAACGGACTATATGTGTTCCAGCTAAAGCAACTGACGCTCCAGACGGTGAATGATCTCGGCCACAGTAGGGCGAGCGTTTGGCTCGGCGGCCATGCACGCGATCGCGAGGTCCCGATACCACGCGGGGCAGTCGTCTCGCAGTGCAGGCCGACGACCACCCTGGACGTCTTTCCAGAGCGCAAATTGGCTCACGTAGTCGCCGTCACTGTACGGCACGTCGCCCGTATTCAGCTCGGTGAGGAGAACGCCAAAGGCGTAGACATCGACGGGAAAGGACGCCTCGTTCGTGCTTTCGAACGCCGTGAGCTCGGGTGCCATGTACTGCGCTGTGCCAATGGTCTTGCGCACGTGCTTTGGGTCGCAACACAAGTCAAAGTCGGCGAGCTTGGCGCGGCCGGAATGATCAACAAAGACGTTTCCGGGCTTGAGGTTGCAGTGGACGAGCGATTGGCCGTGCACGTACGCGAGGCCACGTGCGATGTCGACCGCCACTTGTATTTTCTTGCACTCGTCGAGCACGTTCGAGTCGAGTGCGCCTCGAAGGGTGCCCTCCATGGACTCGAAGATGAGCCGCACGCTCTCGGTCGTTGCATCGATGCTCCCATCAAGGAGCTCAATGACGTACGGCGACTTGAAGCTACCGCGTATCTCAGTCGTGACGAGGCATCGTTGTCGAGGAATATACCTGGAATGCAGGCGGAGGTCGGTCCACACGGAAGGGTCGGTCGTGCGAATCGACTTGCTAATGACGTCGCGGCCATTGAATTGCCCTCGAAACCACTGGCTGCTGGTGTCGACAGCAAAGGGCAGTTGGTCGAAAGTCACGGACTTGGTCTACGACTTCAAGCTCAATATGCGTGAATAGAAAAAAAGCGCTAGTAGCTTGTTAAGCGGCCCTTGGTTGAAACAGACCTGGGGGCTTGTGGGTGGCCTGGCTCCAGTGTCGGTCGATGCTGCGA
This sequence comes from Saprolegnia parasitica CBS 223.65, assembly GCF_000151545.1. Lineage (NCBI taxonomy): Eukaryota > Oomycota > Saprolegniomycetes > Saprolegniales > Saprolegniaceae > Saprolegnia > Saprolegnia parasitica. Next base: position 8,419 of record NW_012156583.1, read on the forward strand.
GGTTGATGTCCGTGTCCTGCGAGCGCACATGGTAGCATGAGCTCACGTTTTCGGCCTCCTGGATTCGCACTGTACCTTGAAAGAAGGGTGCATTCTTCGCACTGCTGCAAATGCAAAAATGTGAAATGAGCCACCGATTATCCACCCGTGACGGAAAGTATTAACTTGATACTTTCCGAGTCGACTTGATAGTATCAAGTCGACTCATCCGTGAGCGGATTGTCATCACCCAACAGATCCTGCGGACCCAGCTGCGGACCATCGGATGACATGCAGTTATACAAGTAGCATATAGAGCGGTGTGCGAAAATCAAGGGAATAAAATAGCTTATTTATTCCCTTGGCGAAAATGGACAGAACAGTGTTCACGTGGTCATCAGTCCTTGCCACCATCGACGAGGCGAAACTACTTCTGACGTGTTCCAGGTACATTCTAGAACTCTACACTTTGCCTTTATACATGGTGTGGTTAATACAACGCTACGGGTAACTAGATTGGCATCTACTGCAACTTTGCCTTGAGCGTGTCAATGATCGTCGACACCGTGGGGCGGTCGCCCGGAAGCGTCGCCATGCAGTTGACCGCTAGCTCCCGAAACCATGGAGGGCAATCGTCACGGAGCTCGGGGCGCAGACCGCCTCGGACTTGAGGCCAAAGCTCAAAGCAAGAGTAACCATAATGCCTGTACGGTACCTCCCCCGTGTTGGCATCGAGCTCGGTGAGGAGGATGCCAAATGCATAGACATCTGAGGCGTAGGAAGGTGCGGCGGCTGGGATGCCCGTGAGCTCGGGCGCCATGTACTGCGGCGTGCCTTCTAGTTTTGCGTCGCCGCGCGTGCTCTGCTGGCTAATGCCAAAGTCGGCGAGCTTGGCGCGGCCGTTCTCGGTGACAAGCACGTTTTCCGGCTTGAGGTCGCAGTACAGAATCTGCTTCTCGTGCAGGTAGGCGACGCCTTGGATGACATCAAGCGCGATGCGGACCTTCTCAACCAGCGAGAGCTTTTCGTTCTCTTGTCCCAAGCGCTGGCGCAAATTCATGGCCATGAGCTCGAGCACGAACGAGACGCGCCCCTCGACCGGGTTGATGTCGACGTGGATGAGCCTGACAATGTACTCGGACTGGAGGCTAGGACCCAACATAGCGATCGTTCACGATGTGAAAATGAGTTCAAGTACCTCGGGAGAAATCGGATCTCGGTCCAAATCGACGAGTCGTACACCTGATTAAACACCTTGACGGCCACGTCGAGACCTTTGAACGCGCCCTTGTACACGGTGCTTGCTGCCCCCGTACCCAAGACGTGTTCGCTGCTGACATCGACGTCGTTGCACTGGAGCATGGCCACAATCTCGTTGTAGTTGCGCTTGACGGCAATCATAAGGGGCGTGTTGTTCTAAGCACTCTATACTGTCGGAGCCCGTCGTTAAAAAAGTTGACAGTACGTACATCCAGGTCCGGCAACGACGGATCGGCGTTATGCTCGACCAAGACTTGCACGATGTCGGCTGCGCGCATGCCCACCGCAGCCAGCAGCGGCGTTTCTTGACTCTACCAAACCCATGAGCGCACGTGAGTTTATAAGCAGTCGATGTACCCCGAGAGTGGTCTGGTTGACGTTGATGCCGTCTTGAAGGAGCAAGAACTCGATCGCACGCAGGTCGCGGCGCACGACGGCGTTGTACAAGAGGCCCTCGCCGTCCTGTGGCCATCGTATATGATGTAAGTCGACGGCTGGAAGCCCAAGTGACAACCTCGTTCGTGATGGCCACGTCGATACCACGCTCGAAGAAGAACTTGGCGGCGTCGAAGTTGCTGCGCTGGATCGCCTCGAAGACGCACGGCTGGCCCTAATGGCATCCAAGGAACATGAAAATGGAGGTTCGAATGCCGTGTCGTCGTACGGGCACGAGGTCGCACATATCGGGCTTGATGCCGCTCTCGCTGCGATCGGGATGCATGAGGCACTGAAGGAACGCGACTGTATACGGTGGCTCGACCCATCGCATCGTCAAGGTCGGCAGCGTCGTGCTACGGCGTGAGCAGTTAGACGCATTTGCCACGAAGCGTTGTTGACGTACGCGTCCTAGAGTTCGAGGTCGTCGTGAGGCGCCGAGTCGGTGCACGTACAAGACATACCTGGCTGCACACTTCGGTGATGTCAAATCGGGTGAGCAGAATAAGGTCCAGAATCTCGAGCTGGGCTTGGCAGAGTTCCGCGACCTTGATGTCCTTGGCAGCGTCATCGAGGGCCATGTCATTCTCAATGGCACGGCGCCCCGTGCTGAAGCCGATGAGCGTTGCGTGCACGAGCGTGTGCGTGTACTCGTTCGTTCGCTTCGCCTACGCAGCGCATGCATCATCTTGGCTTGCATTTGGCATGCGCTTCGAACCGGATCGGCGATGTTGACATTGCCGTATGCCCCGGCTACCATCGTCGACAGGTACGCGTGGACGCCGGCGTAGAGGCTGCGCTCGGCGGCTTCAATCGCGTTTCTCTACGCGCACGCGTGAGCACCGCCAAGGACGATCGCTCTACCTCGGCGGGTGTGATCTTGCGGGCCATCGGGGTCAGCCTCCAAATCGCGAATGATTCGCATCTGTCGTCTGGCAACTTCAACGAGCCGTGCCGGCTGTATTTGTTGTGACAGGTTTACGCTGTATTTGGATACCTGGGTCCGCGAGGTCGTGCAATCTTTGTCTCGCAGTGTATCGAAAGAGAGAGGTGCTAGTGATATCATTTGTGGTCAGTGAGACGCCACCCACGGACGCGGTTGCATTGCGCTACAAGCCAATCGACCATGCGCGCTGTCAAGGCGCTCGACTCGCTGGCTTTGGACGGCGCATTGATCCGCGATGGCCGCAGTGCCGTGATGTATTTGGTTTGACAGGTTTATGACGTATGTGGATTGCTTGGGTCCGCGAGGCCGTG
>NW_012156583.1:11953-14410 GCF_000151545.1 Saprolegnia parasitica CBS 223.65
TAGCTGCAAGTCCGAGCACATTGTCGAGATGTATCATGTGGAGGTCTTGCTCTCGAGCGGCCAGTGGCAGCTCTATCTCGAGGACATGGACGACGGCACCCTCCGCAGTCACTTGCACGAGCTATCACCGGACGCGACAAAGCCCGGCAGCATCAACAGCCTGGACGTCGCGCTATCCATTGCGCGAGGGCTCAAGGCCCTCCACACGCCGAAAGAAGCAAAGAAGCAACCAGGTTGGTCCATGGTCCACGGCAACCTCAAGCTCGACAACGTGCACTTCAACAAGAAAGGCCAAGTCAAGCTCGCCGACTTTGGCCTTTGCCGCGTCGAGGCGGTGACCATGACGCACGTCAACCTCTTGACAGAGCACTACGTAGCTCCCGAGGTCTTTCGAGGCGACAAGATCTCGACGTCCGCTGACATTTATGCGTTCGGCGTCATCCTCGGCGAGATGGACATGCGCGCCCCGGCGCCGCGAGGCAGCGACGAGAAGGCGAGACGAGGCAAGTACGTGCCCGAGATGCGCTCCGACTGCGCCGCGTGGTACCGCGCTCTCGTCCAGTGGTGCGTCGCCGAAGAGCCGAAAGACCGGCCCAAGATCGATGAGGTCATCCAAATTCTAAGCAACCCCTCGACCGAGACGATCAACGCAGTCAAGAAGGCCCGCGACGAGACAAACAAAGTTTCTGTCGGCCTGCAAAACAAGTCTACTTTGAAGCTCAAGAGTTGAAGGCAACACGAATAAGATCTGCGTGCTGTTCTCTAGTACTAGTATGGCTTTGAACGCTCACTTTGCAGACATTTCGTGGCATTTACAACGCAAACTCGTCTCGTCGGCTAAGCGTCGGCGCTCGGCACAAGCCGTGGCGTCCATCTTGGTTTCCTCTACGTTAGCCGCTACGGAATCGCTACACTCTCGTGAAAGGTGGACAGAGCAAAGCAGGCGGGTGCGATCAGTTGCAGCCGTGGATTGAAGCCGAAGACACCGCCACCCACGTTCATTAGTACTACCACAATTGCTCAACAGAGTAGCAAGTCCAGAGCGTCGTCGTATTCTCCGAGCCAAGAAGACAGTGTTGTCGATCACGTCACCACGCAACGGCTCGCGTGTGCTTGTACTCCAAAAAAACAAGCGGGCTCTCCGTCGTGCCGTAGTCTAGCCGTGCCTGGTGTAGGAAGGCCAAAAGATGCCTTTTGGCTGCAGCGGGTGTTGCCGACGTGATGGTAATCGGTACCCACGAGCCAAACCAGCTTTAACGTCGCAGTCGACCTCTGGATCGTGGGCCAGAGAAGTCCATAAAACGTCGCCGCCACCGGTGGAGTACACATGGTCGCAACCTGATCATTAGTCGCAACTAGGTGCGCTGGGGTGGTCGACCTCAGTATAGCGTTCAACACTGGCTTCAACGCGTACAACACGCTCAATGGCACGTCAAACAGCAGAAGACGACGCGTTATAACACCCGTTGAGTCATTTGCAGCGTCACACTGTGCCCACGTCAAATGGCTACTAACTAGTACTACAGTGGTACACCTAACTACGCAGTTCCGCTTGTCTTCATTTTCGTTTTACGATGCAGAGCCACAACAGCAACAACCACTGCGCGCTGGGCATGCAAGAGCGGCTCTCGGTCGTCTCGGCTACCGTCGACAAGGCGTACGACGAGGCCAAGACGCGACCTCGAAGGCGGCGCGCTGCGTGAAGGCCCCGTTTACACGAGCCAGGAAGTGCTCGGTCTTCTCTCGCAGTACGTCGTCGTCGGCCTCATGCTCGGTGCGCTGCCCAACATGACGTACCCCGTCTTTACGGGCTACTTTCACATGACGTGCACAACTCGGCCAAGACGCTCCTCATCATCGACTGGTAAGGCGTTCATTGGCATGATCTCGGACTGCGTGCCCATTTACGGCTACCGGCGCAAGTCGTGGATGATGCTTGGCTGGTGTGGCGCGTTCATCTGCCTCCTCGTCCTCGCATCCATGAGCTTTGGCGACCCGTACTACCACGAGGCGGGCATCGAGGCGAGGCGGCCCAGAACGCGACCATCAACCTGGATGCGCCTGTCCAAGGCGGCGTCGTCTCGCTTCTCTTTGGTGTCGCGACCATTTTGTATGTGTTTGCAGAGGTGCCCGCGGACGCGCTGGTCGTCGAGTATGCGAGCCGATCGCCACGCGCGGCCGGATGCAGTCGCTGGTCTACACGACGCGCACCGTGTCATCGCCGCCTTTTGCATGAACTCGCCCCGGTTTGCCGGCGATTTTTCGTGGATCTTTGGCGTCAACACCATGTACATGCTGCTCTGCATCCCGTGCTTTCTCATGGTGCCAACCACGTACTTTGTGATTTACCAAGACGGCGGCGGTGCCGTTTGGTCACTACGTGGGCCAGATCTGGGATTTGCTCCAGAAGCGCGCCATGTGGCAGATCATGCTGTTCAACTTTTTCTACAACCTGTT
>NW_012156583.1:14510-18091 GCF_000151545.1 Saprolegnia parasitica CBS 223.65
TCGTCGCGGCCATGACGTCGATCTTTCTGCCGACCCAGAAGGTGGCACTCCACAATCTCCAGCGCCACGGCGGCAGCTCCCGATCGTCGGCGCGTGCGTCCTCATCTTTGTCCTTGCCGCGCTTGTCTTTTCGATCACGGCCAGCGTGCTCTCGATGCTCCCGTCGACGTCGTGCACGGTGGTCGCGGGCGGCGGCGGCTGCGACCCGTAGATTGTGTAGGATCCAGTGTGGAATGCAGTTTTATGAAAAATGACCACATGCTTGTCGCTTGTTTGTTTTTTGTATCTTTGCTGCAATTCGATTGGTTAGCAGCAGCCAATCAGCGACCAAAAAGCGGATCCCAGTCATCATCCACGCCCATAATATCCCGCGCTCGCGGCCTTCAAGCAGGGCTAGAAGATACACTGTAGTCTGCGCATGGACTACTAAGAAGAAAGCATCGACTCATTGCGACTTGCGAGGGATCTCTCTGCAGGCGCAAAGAAAATGTGGCGTCACTGTCCGACATCCGCTTGACCGTGTTGTGATGGCATCGGGAGGATCGTTTCGGGCAGACATGCCACACGGCCGACATTGCTACGGTATAATTTGTCACCCAACATAATCTCCAGGGACGGTTCGCTGCGTCGCCCGTGTTGGACGATGCTCTTGTCGTTTCGCCGTTTTCGTTGTGCTTCACTCAACCCTCCAAGTTGGAGGGTTGAGTGAGGTGTTGGAGGCTCCAACACATTAAGGCCCGACGCACCTTGGTGTCGAAGAATTGCTGCCACTACCGGAAGCTCACCACGTCGATCGATCGATTTTCAAATTCGTTTGCTCCGGCGCAGAATTCAGCGCATGCTACCACGTGTGCGCCAGGGAGCGCGACCCCTCCCGTTCAGCCACGACACCACCAAGGTCCTGCACTCATGCCCCTCGACAATTACGTGTGAAAGGGGCCAAAGCTGAAGTCTCTTGAGGCTTTGAGGCCGTCCGTGTCCAATGGTCCGTGTCGGGCAGCTGTGTCGGGCGAGAGAGAAATACATTATATCAACCCACCAGCCACTTGGTGGGCGAGAACAGCACGGGAAACAACTGCCAGCTGACGACTGCTGTCTCGTTTTGAAACGAGCGCTCTTTTGTCGTTGCCTTGACTGCGGGAGGCGCATCAAAGTGTTGTTAAATACATTCTAGTAGAACTAGAATATCGGGAATGGCCATTAGGACCGTTCGGGCAATGCGCTCGGTCGCAGCTGCGGGTACGAAGTCGCGATCGCGTTCTTGATTTGGTCGTACACAAATTCGTTGCCAGCTTGATTGAGGTGGAGGCCGTCGCTAAGGACGGTCTTTTGCTTGCCTTGCAGTGGCGTCCAGAGATCGACGACAGGAATCTTCCACTTATCGCCCACTTGCTTGCACAGCGCCGCGTACGTTCCTGCGCGGTCGTTGCGGTGCAGTTGGCCCATCGCCGAGTCGTCGTCCGAGACCGCCGGCGTCACAAAGAGGAATTGGGTCGCGGGAAAAGCATCGCTGAGGCGCACCACCATGGCCTCGAGGTTGGCTGTGTACTTCTCCGGTGGCACGTAAAGCCCAGTGGCATTCGGAAGGGATGCATCGTTCGTGCCGAGTGCAATCGTGACGAGGATCGGCGGGCGGGCTTCCCACTCGCGGATCAGCGCCGGGATCTTTGGGCGCCAGTTCCTAAGGTACCAAGCTCAAGCCTCAACCGACAGCATTATTGTCATCGTACGCGGTAGACCAACCGGCCCGGCCGCGGTTGACAACGTCGGCGTGGCGAATGTAGTCGTGGGCCAGCGACGCCTGGAAGCCGTGCATGTGGACGTTGGCCGCATACTCGGTGATCGAGTCGCCGACCATGAGGATGACGGGCATGGACGACGCTGGGTATTTGCTCGCGAGGAGGTAGATGATAATGCCGGTCATTGCCAAGTACACGGCAGCGAGGCAGCCTACAGTGGTGCTGTGAGTGCGTGCGATTTGGTGGGAAACCTGCGTATACCAAGAATGATGGCGCGGTGTCGTCGCGGCGGCGCTTCATCGGCCATCTCGATCTCGTAGTCGCCGTCAATGGGCGACGTCACGCGGTCAAACTTCATGCTTGGGTCTTTCGTGTCAAGATTCAAAATGAAGCTCAAAGTGAAGCTCAAAGGCTGGCGCCGAGGATTCCAAATCAAACGACGCGAATTTGTCGCGCGAAACGAATCAACGCACCTTTTTCACATGTATTTTTCACGGGTTGCACATGCTGGAAATGTGTGTCGTGCCAATGCAGGCGCGCCATGGTCGTCTCGCTTGTCGTGCAAGGTGGCATTAGCTTGCAGAGATATTGGCACACGTCGCGTTGTGCGTGGCTCTGCTACGGCAACTGCAAACAGCAAACAGCTAAAGAGCAAACATCGCGCTACTTCCCTACAGTCTCCTTTTTCACATGCGACATGGCTTGAAATAGACGTGGCAAATGTGTAAAAGGTGGGATTCGAGATGCGCGCGCAAACAGACAGGCTGCAAGGAACGCGATGGGCCTGGATTATGGCGGTGTGGTAAGCTGTGGTCGGCGTGATGACGGGGCCAGCGCTGTGCGTCATCGTTCTCGTCAAAGGTAACGAATCTCTGTAGATGCAACCATTATTGTACGTACCCCGACTCGAATCGCATCACCAACAACGACCTTTCTTTCCGCGACGAGCTTGTTTCGCAAGTGTGTTGCGCTGGGCGAGATGCCAACACCTCGAGCCATGTTCTACGACCAATGTCCCCATGGAATGATGGACCTCTTGGCGCAGAGAACTACCACACACGGTGTGGTGGCTGCGACAAGGTGGTCAGCTGCGAGCGGCGATTGCGGCAGCGAGACTGTGGCGTGCAGCAAAACGACGTCTGGTGGCTTCGAGAGACCCGAGGTCACGACCGACCCGCTGCGTTGGTGTAGTGCTAGTGCTCCGTCCGTGCGTCCAGCTCGTGGCGCCGGCCAGGGAAAGGAAAGCAAGAGCGGTGGCCGATGTACGTCGACGCATTGCGTTTGAAAGAGGCCATTGCCTGGTAGAGATGTAAGATCAACATCACCCGCACCCCAAGTTGATGCAACGCGGGAGCGTGCCGGAAGCGTGCCGAGGTGATACTGCTTATCGACTGGCAGCGTGAAGACGGAGCTGCTTGGCTGGTGAGCCAACGATACGCCGCGAGACGCATCAAAGTCTTGATGTTATGGCTTGTTGACGTTGATGATCCAAGACATCATCAAGTACAGGGATCGAGCCCATCTGGATGGATCCAGCTGCCAATATCGTCGTCGCTGAATACCGCTACAAGCGTACGGTCCCCGCCGACTACTAGAATTACCAAGACCACACGTGGTTCCTCGATTCGTCGAGGCGACTCTCCTCAGCAAGCCAGCGGGCGGTTCTACCTATTAAACGTTGCATGGAGGTATGATTCGAGGCTAAACAATCAACGCCAAAGGCTCCTCGTCCCTGGCAGCTCCACTGTACTGGTACCGGTCTACTAGTACGAGTCGAGTAGCGTGTTGATGGCTGGAACAACGTGGGCTTATACCCATATCCTTGAGGCAAGTTTGCCTGCC
>NW_012156583.1:51392-61268 GCF_000151545.1 Saprolegnia parasitica CBS 223.65
TCGACATCGCTGCTCGTGTCGCCGAGTTGTGTAAACCTCCTCAATGGCCAGTACCAGTGCAGCTATGTATCCACGAACGCAACGTCGGCCATGCCACTGGTCGTGACAGTCAACGGCCTTCCGATCCAGCAGAGTCCGTTTGCCGTTCTGGTCACGACCGGTGTCGTCACCGCCGGCGTCTCGGTCGCGCTGGCACCGCCGGGCAGCACTGGCCTCTTGTACGGTATCGCTGGCGTTCCAACGTGGCTCCTCGTGCAAGCGCGGGACGTCTACGGCAACAACCGGACCAGCACGGACGCGATTTTTGTCCGCTTTGTCAACGCGTCGACGTCTGTTGCCGCCGTTGGAACGTCGGTGGTGGCAAGCCTCGGGCGTGGGCTCTACAACGTCAGCTACACGCTCACGATCGCCGGTGCCTACGCCCTCCATGTAGCCGTGGACGCGTCGACCACCGAGATTCAAGGCAGTCCGTTCCCGATTCAGATCCACCCCAACGTGGCCGACCTCCAGACAACGACGGCAACGGTCGTGACGCCGCAGCCGCTCATCGCGGGTGCCCCCATCGTAGCCGTGCTCGCCCCGCGCGACGCTTACGGCAACCCGACGCTACGACAGTGGTACCGCTTCGGCACTGTCGAGCTCGACTCTGCGTCAACGGTTGTGCGTCCGACAGTGCAGCCAGTCGACACATCGACCACCCTCGTGTCGTGGACACCAACCGTTGCGGGTGTCTACGCCTTCCATCCATCGATCTTCGTCCCCGGCGGTGGCAACGCCACGATCTACGCCAACCCAGCGGGCCTCGGTACAGGGCTTCTCCTCCTCCAGCAACCGCTTCGCTTCGACGTCGGTGCGCATGCGGCGTCGCCGTCCGACATCATGTCGGCGTTTAGCGTGCGCTGGGAAGGCTACCTCGATGCACCGACGTCCGAATTGTACACGTTTACAGTACACGTGGTCGGTGCGGTTGCCGTCTATCTCGATGGCGCACTGCGTCTCAACCTCACGTCGACGACGACAGCAACGTTCACACATCCACTGACGGCCCACGAGCTCGTGTCGTGCGCGGTCGTTTTTGCTAAGACGAACGAAACAACCGCGCGCTTTGAGGTGCAGTGGGCAAGCCTCTCGACGCCGATGGCGCCGATCCCACCGACGGCCTTGGTGGCGCGCTGGCGCATCAACTGCATCACGCCGATACTACGCGTCTACCCCGAGGCATCGTCGCCCCCGCACTTTGTTGTTGCCTCGCCACTGCCATCCGAGTGGATCGCCGGTGTCGAAGTCGCTCTAGTCGTTGTCGCCAACGACAAATTCGGCAACGCTCGGCGGCAAGGTGGCGACGGCGTCGGCGTTCAAGTGGACGGAACGACGACCACCGTGGTCGTAATCGACCACTACAACGGGTCCTATACGCTCCTTTTGACGGCGTGGACGACGACGGCGACGGCGACGATGACGATCGGTGTCAACGCAACGCCCGTCGACAGCGCACTGAGCCCTGGTGCGTACGCTCGGAGTCTTTGGAGCATCGGCGCCGCGCCCGTGGCGTTTGCGGTGGCCGCAGCACCCCCCGTGCTGGCGCAGAGCGTCTTTTCGGGCGACGGACTTGTCGGTGGCGTTGCAGGCGAGCCTCTCACCTTCACCTTGCAGCTCAAGGATGCCTACGACAACGACGTATCGCCTTCCAGCTCCGCCATCTCCGCGACGGTCACCTTGTCGCCATTGTCCGTGGTCTGTGGAATGACACTGGCGGCACCGGCCTACACAGTCGCCTGCCCCGTCGTCGTCGCCACGTCGTATACGATCGAGGTCCATATCGACGGCGCTGCGGCGTACTCGCCCCCCGCGTACGCTCCGGTGGTGCGACCGTCGGTCGCGGTGTCGGCGACGACGACGATCTCAACGACGCTACACCCGGCGCTGGAGACGCGGGCGTTCAACCTCCAGCTCTACGACGCGCACGCGAACGCCATCCATCTCGGCGGCGACGTCCTCCGCGTGAGCTTCCGCGGTGCTGCGACCGCCGTCGCCACGATCGTCGACCACCTCAACGGGTCGTACACGGCCTACTACCAGCTGCCGCGGGCTGGCCTCTACGAGACGCGTGTCGACTTGATCTTGAAAGCAAGTCGAGGCCTCTACGGACACTACTATGGCCGCGTCGCGAGTTCAACTCCGGATGTGACGCGGCTCGATGCGCAATGGCACAATGATGACGGGTACACCAAGGTCACGTGGACCGGCTTCCTTCTCGGCGGCTTCTCCGAGCTCTACCATTTTGGCGTCGTCGGCCTACCTCTGGACGCGTCGGTGCAACTTGTGCTCGACGATCACGTCGTCACGACGACGGCGCCGATTGCGCTGCGCGAGGGGTTTCCCCACGTCCTCACGCTGACTGTCGAAGGGCCTTCGACGCCATGGTCGTTGACGCTTACGTGGGCGAGTGCGAGGACGCCTCTGAGCGCTGTACCCCTAACCCACCTCTTTGGCGACGCGATCGAGGCCGCCCCGCGGACGCGGTTGGTCGCGGTCTAAGAAATACAACGGAAACACACGTTGTTATGTCGTCGTCTGTCTCTTGTTCTCTTGCCTACCTTAATAAAACTACACCACGCGTCTTCACTTATATTGTATCGTCCGACATGAGGAGGCCGCCAAACTCGTCCGGGTCGTACTCGTCGAGGTCGGCCATAAAGCCGGTGAGCCCGTCGTCGTCCTTCATGTCGTCCTTGAGGAGCTCGGGCGGACAGTCAAAGAGGCCGTCTTCCGACGTTTCCGGCTCGGCCGCGAGCGCCAGCGACGGCGACAGCGACTCCTCCTCCTTGGGTTTCTTGGCCACGTGCGTCGTATCGTCGGGAGCGTCCAGCGGCCGCTTCTTGGCGTCGGTCGACGACGGCGGCGGTGTCTGTTCCCGCGCCTCCTCGGCCACGAGCTTGTCCATCTCGACGGGGTTGCGCACGAGCTCGCACACGACGCACGTGAGGTTCGTGCACTGCTGAAAGTGGCTCAGCACATACTTGGAGCTGAGGCAGTGCGCAAACGCACACGCGTCGCTCTTCTTGCACTGGTTGATGTGCGCCCAGAGCTTCTTCATCTCGGCGCAGTGGGCCGCATTGCACTTGTCCAGCGTGCAAAAGAGTGCGTGGCGCAAATGCAAGAGGCGCTGCTGCTGCCGCTCGAGGATCGTCTGGTTCTGGAGCACGTTGCGAGGTTGCATCATGCCGACGACCTTGGTGTGGTAGTCTTGCGTCGTCTTGGCCGTGAGCATCGACGCGATCGCCTTGGCCTTGTCTGTAAACAGACGAATGCGCTCCTTGCTCGTCGCACTACCGCTCGCCGGCTCGTCCTTGACGGGTGCCGGGGCCTGCGCTGATGCCTGCGCTTGTGCTTGTGCCTGCGCTTGTGCTTGTGCTTGGGCCTGCGCTTGCTGCTGCTGATGCTGATGATGGGCCTGGGCCTGGGCCTGGGCGTGCTGTTGCTGCATGTGCTGCTGTTGTTGCATGTGCTGCTGTTGGTGCTGCTGCTGCTGCTGGTTGTGCATTTGTTGCTGCAGCTGCTGCTGGTACTGCTGTTGAAAGTGGGCTTGTTGCTTCTGCGCGTGCTGCTGCGCGTGCTGTTGTTGCTGCTGCGCGAGCCGCACGGGTTGGCACACGGCACACTGCTGCTTCATGCACTGCTGAAAGTGCGCGAGGACGTACTTGGAGCTGAGGCAGTGTGGCGTCGGGCAGTTCTCCGTCTGCCGACAGCTCTGGAGGTGGCGCCACAGTGGCTTCATCTCGTGGCACGCCGGCGTCGGGCAGTTGTGCTCGAGCTGGCACTCACTTGCGTGCCGGAGCTGCATGAGCCGCTGCTGCTGCCGCAGCAAAATCGACTGATGGTGCTCCTTGGTCTTGTCGTTGAGCATAAATTCAACCTTCTGATGGTACTCTTGCACCGCCTTCTCGGGCAGCGTTGAAGCAATACCCCGTGCTTGGTTCTGGAACGCGAACGGAGGCTGCAAGCTCATCATCGGAGTCGGGACTATCGGCGCTTGCGGCTGCGGTGGCGGGTTGGCATTGTTGTCGGGCGCCCGGCACACGACGCACGTTACCGTGCTGCACTGCTGGTAATGTGCCAGCACATACTTGGAGCTGAGGCAGTGCGGCGCTTCGCAGAGCTGGCTCTTGTGGCAGCTCTGGAGGTGGCCCCAGAGGAGCTTCATGTCGGTGCACGCCGGGTGCTGGCACTTGTCGGACGGCAGCTTGCACTCGCTCGCGTGCTTGAGCTGCATGAGCCGCATATGCTGCCGCTGCAAGACGAGCCGGTTCTGGTCGAGGTTCATCATCATCGAGAGCACCTTCTGGTTGTACTCGCTGATCGTGCGCGGCGACAAGTAGGACGCAATCGTCTTGGCAATGTCGGTAAACGACGACCCGTCCTTGGCCGGCATTGCAGCACTGCTGTTGGTCGGCGCAGCCGGGTTCGAGACCGGCCCGACGTTCGTCGGCGGCGCACCATTGTTGTTGTTGTTGTTGTTGTTGGGCGTCGGTGTCTTGTCCTTGGCTTGTTGGTGGTTCGTCTTGTGGATCTCGGTCGCGACTTCCTGGAGCCGTTCCTTGAGCCGCGAGAGGTCGCCGTACTCGGCCTTGGACGTCGCCTTTTGGTACAGCATGTCTTCGAGCTTCTTGGCCATGTGAGGAAGGCGGCCGATCCACTCGGGCGTCGCGGAAGGGTTCTGCGCTTTGAGGAGGTTGACGATGCGCCCGATGAGGTCCTGACGAAGCGGGTTGTCCTCGGGCGACCGCCACTCGCCGGCGGGCTTGGGCGTCGCCGCGTTGCCGCTGTTGTTGGCCATCGTCGTCTTGGTCTTGAATTCTTGGGCGACGACATGGAGCCGCGACTGGAGCGTGCTCATGTCGTTGTACTCGGCCTTCGACGCTGCCTTGCGGTACAGCGCCTCTTCCAGCTTCTTGGCCATTTGCGGCAGCCGCTTCATCCAGTCTTGCGGCGCGTTGGGCTTTTGCATCTGCAGAAACTGGACGATGCGCGTGATGACTTCCTTCCGCATCGCGTTGTCGGCCGTCGTCTGCCACGTCGTCATCGGCATTGCCATCGCGCTGTGCTGCGCGAGGTGACCGGACGGCGCTTGCCCATGCATCATGCCCGACTGCTGCTGGTGCTGGTGTTGCTGTTGCTGCTGCTGCTGCATCATCATGTTGGCTTGCATCATCTGGAGGTACTGCTGCTGCTGCTGCCAGAGGTACTGCTGCTGCTGCTGGGGCGGCATCATGTACAAGTTGGGCGGCATGTTGGGCGTCATGCCGTACATGTTGGGCATGCCGCCGCCCATCATCGGGTTCATGCCCATTGGGTTCATCTGCATCATCGGGTCGGCCATCGCGTTGAGGCCGGCCATGGTCGCCGGCGCTTGGCCCGTCGCCGGGTTCCGGCTTGGCGACGTCGCCATGAGCTCGGCCGGAACTGGATCGCCGCGTCGTCGTTCGAGGCGCTACTGTTGCCGTTGGTCATCGCGTTGTACATCATCGGCATCGAGTTGGAACCCATGGCCATCATGCTCTGCATGCTCATCGAGTTGTACAGCGCCGGGTTCATCATGTTGGCCGGCGGATTGGCCGTCGCCGCTGGCATCGAGAACGCGTTCCCAAAGAGGTTCACGTTCGGGTTCGTCCCGTTGCCCGTCATCGAAGTGTTAAATAGAAGGTCGTCGTCCGCAAACTTGGGGTCCATCAACGTGGCTACATACGCCATGCATGAGCGGCCCTATTCGCATGATGGCCGGCGCGGGCCGGCGCATGATGGGCATGCTTCGGTAGCCCGCGCCGGCTTGCATCGATGGCCTCGTACCTCTTGTAGCGGTGGTCAAGCTGGAAGACACGGGGAAGGGCGGAGTCGCGGCGCCGCTCGTACTCTGGGGGACCCGCCGACAACGCTTGTGGCAGATGGTTTCCTGTTGTGGAAAGGAGGCATTACATTCTGGGGGCAGCGTATCCGGACAGGAAGAACACGCTTGGCTTCGTTTGCGTATGCTGCGCCACCGCGGGTATGGCTTTCGGCAGGTTTATCCGGACTCCGGAAACCACACTGCATATCCGGATGACTGGACCTCCGCCAACAAAATTCGCGTCCCACTCTTTTTCAAATTTTGAACCGCGTATCCGGACCCGGCACTGGCGTTTTGCATTACTGTCCCTGGCGTTCCCGCCGAGTTGGCACGACTTGATTTTCGTAGGACAAGAATACCGAGCTGCTGTCGCGGCCACTCTCTTGTCATGTTGGATTCTTCCACAAAACCTCCTCGATGCGTGCATCGTCACGGTTGCAACTGTCACTAGCCGTCGGTTATAATCGACCTTGCTCCGAAGTGGAGGCTCATCGGGTGATGCGCCAACGAAACACGGGATGTTGCCGGGCCAACACGACAGCGTGATAAGTCCATCGTAGATGCAGACACGTCCAACGAGGCGGCGCGGACGAAAGCCCGTCTGTCCCAAGGACTTCGGGGTGATGGATCTCTCTTGACCAAATCGAGACAAAGACGAAAGTTTGGGTGAGTAATGAGACGTTACCGAGAAACACTTGAGGTATAGAAACGCTTAGTGTCGGCTAGGAAAACGCACGGTGGCGGCGGTGCGGCCTCGTTGCGTCCCGCGCTGCCGCATAAGCTCGCGTCCGATTTAAGCTCCTGCATGTGGACGCTCTTCTTTAGTTAGTCGGTATCGACTAACGGCCGTCGCGTCGTGCGTCAGTCGCGTTCGCATCACTGTCTCTGACATGGGCGCGGTACGCCGGCGTCCGAAATATCAACTAGGTGGATTTCCCGCCAGTGTTGTGCCACGTCCCACATTTACTTGGTCTGATTGTGGCAAAATGCCACAATTACCACCTTTGCTTACTTGTGGCAATGTGCCAGAAGTAAAGACCGTATTTAATTACTACACCCGGAAGTAATATAATACTCACATTGCCGTGCGTCATGGACCGGATCGTCCTGGCGCCGATCCTGCGGCTCCTCGCAGTCCAAGGCGGCGTCATCCCGCCCGTCCCGCTCTTCATGGGCCTCTCGTCTGCCATCTTGGCCACGATGCTGGCCATGGCCTACAGCCTCTCCCACGTCAGCACACCCCTGGCGATCGTCAGCTTTGGCTTTGGCGGCCTCCTCTTTTGGCGCAAGCTCGTGCGCGCCTGCGGCCTCCACGCGCGGCGCGAGTCGTACCTTCTCGCGATGCCGCAGCAGCCCGACGCCGTCCGCATCGTGTGCATTGCCAACACGCATGGCAAGCACGCGTTTGTCGATGTTCCGCTCGGCGACGTGCTCGTCGTGGCCGGCGGCTGCACGAAATCTGGCCGCCACGACGAAGCCGAAGCGTACGAGCCTCTACGCAACGTGTCCAATGGATGTCTAACGCAACGTACTAGCTTCAACGCTTGGCTCTCGGGGCTACCGCACGCGCACAAGGTCGTCGTGCCCGGCGAGCACGAGCGGTCGCTGGACCTGACCATCCTCCTCCCAAGCGCGACCGTGCTTCTTGACGAAAGTTTGACCATCGAGTCCATCCATCTCTTTGGCGCCTCGAGGTACGAAGCGTTCTTCGTGTTCATTGTGGTGATGGCGCAGTAGCAAGTCGCTCGAGTGGCGAGACGTTCCGCGGTCCACCGACATTCTCGTGACACCCATGCCACCGCTGGGCATATTAGACACGACGTTTACGGGCCACCACGTCGGGCACGAAGAGCTGCTCAAGGCCGTTTTGAGCACGTTGCGCCCGACCTTTCACGTCTTTGGCATGGCGCAGGCGTCGTACGGGCACAAGACGCTGGGCGCGACCACCTTTGTGAACGCGGCCATCTGCACCGCGCTCGAGCAGCCAACGAACGCGCCGATGGTGTTTGACTGTATCCGCAAGCACCATCCCGTTGTCAAAAGCGAATAACGATGCGACGATAGATAGGCAATCATTTACGCGCTGGCTTACGACTCGAGGAGCGCGCCTAGCGCACATTCTTGGATGCGCTGCCACCGCGAAATCATAAAAAGCTGCATCTTGATGAGACCGTCGACTTCGGCGGGCTCGCTCGACTGCAGCGGGTACGCGCCGACGCACTTGTGCAGATAGCGCCGGCCCGTCAGTGGCACGACATGGATGCTAGTACCGAGGTGCTTAAATACATGAACGAAAAGGAGGACGCGTCGTACGAGCCAATGTTGGACGTGGGCTCGAGCGCGCCAGGCGACAGCCCCATGTAGTAGATATTGATTTGCCTACGCAGTCGATGAGCTCCGTCGTCGCGGCTTCGATACCCGGTCTCTTGCACGTAGTGCTTGAAGCACACTTGGTAAATGGTCTTGGGCTTGGTCACGCGGTGCTGCACGATGCCTTCAATATCGAGCCGCATGACGACGAACGAGTCGCCAAAGCTAGAAATGACCTACTCCGTCTCAGCTGCTAGACGCTCGCCATGGGAAAAAGCGCACCGAGTGGTCGCGGAAGGCTTCAAAGAGCGAGAGGAACCGTGCGCTGTTGGTGTACGCTTGCCAAATGCAGTCGGCGACGGCCGCCACGTCGTGGTACGGCAGCACCTTGTCGAGCACGTACCACAACTACAAGATCTTATCAGCCGAGAGCGCGACGAGAGATTGCGCACATGGCGTTGCTCGGTCGTCGACGCCATGAGCGTCCAGTTCTGCAGCACATGGCGCGTCGAGGCCGGGTCCGTTGGAAGACTCTGCTTGTCGTTGATGCGCGTGATGACGTCGCGCATGCGTGTAAAGAGGTACGTCGTGTCGTACAGCCGCGGGTCTTCGTGTGGCAGCGTCGGCTACACCAACGTGATGAGCCTCTTGCTACATGGCGTCGCCGTACGAGCCTGGCGAGGAGCCCGAGCAGCATCGTCTGTCGGTGCAGCAGCATCAAGCGCAGGATACTGTTGTGCTTCTCGTACGCTGCCGTCGTGTTGAGGAGCCGGCGAAGCTGCTCCAATCGGCGCGCGACTTCTGGGCGCTTCATCTGGTTGATGTACCGCTCCAACTGCGCAACGCTCGTGGCGAGCGCGACGAGGTTGTCCTAGCCACTGCCATCAGTCGCGCGCATCATCGGCGTCTACCTTCTCGCGCTGGCGGTGCAGCCGGCTGTGCTCACGGGACCGGAGCCGCTGTCGCTCGCGGGCCGACAGGTTGGTGTGGTTCATGCAAATCTTTTCCGACGCATGGCGATGGCTATTCACGGACCATCCGGATGGGACACCTACCCGACACATGATAGCCGGCTATCTATCCCGGTACACGGAAACGCGAAATAATGTTGAAATAGTGTGCGGCCAGCGTGAGTAATGCGACGGCACTGCCTTTCGACGGCTGCGCGGCGTTTGACGCGATTAACGCACGCCATCGGCGGGAATTTAACCTACTTCCACCACCGCCGCGCCCCACGACTGGTTCGACGGCCAGCGACACGTTTGGCTCGCCGTGGTTTCGACTGACTGCGGCGATCGACTGACTGCAGCGATCAGCTGACTGCAGCGATCAACGGACGTTTTATTAGGTTAAAACGCGCGGTTCGGCCAGCGTGGATCATTTATCATTTGGTTCAAGATACTTTGCGAGCGCGGCAGTTGATTGGTCCAATGGGTTCAACGTCACGGCAACGCGATCTTGGTGCACAATTTGTCATCGGTCTGCAGACCGCCTCCATAGACCGCCTCGTGCGCCGCAGTCATCGCCAGACCCAACGAGGTGGAGGTCATCGCAATCCAGACGTGCTGTAAGGGTATGTTTATATACCCTTGCATGCTGCCTTGCACACCAAAGAGCCCCTTGTTTCGTCGTGGCGCTGGTTGCTGCCTCGTTCTTGCAGCGGCAATGTTGCATCGAAACGG